>NC_074669.1:13394801-13557301 GCF_029448725.1 Salvelinus fontinalis
TTGAACCCCGGTGTTCAAACCAAGTGGGATGAAGGAGAGGACCAAAAAGCTAGTGTTCAACATGATTTAATAAAGATAATAACGTGAACACTACAAGCAACAAAACAATAAATGTGAAAACCGAAAACAGTCCTATCTGGTGCAGAACACAAAGACAGAAAACAACCACCCACAAACCCCAACACAAAACAAGCCACCTAAATATGGTTCCCAATCAGAGACAATGACACACACCTGCCTCTGATTGAGAGGAAATTGACAAACTAGACACACAACATAGAATGCCCACCCAGCTCACGTCCTGACCAACACTAAAACAAGTAAAACACACAAGAACTATGGTCAGAACGTGACAGTACCCCCCTCCTGAGGTGCGGACTCCGAACGCACAACCTAAACCTATAGGGGAGGGTCTGGGTGGGCATCTGTCCGCGGTGGCGGCTCTGGCGCTGGGCGAGGACCCCACTCCACCATTGTCTTTGTCCCCCTCCTTAGCGTCCTTTGAGTGGCGACCCTCGCTGCCGACCTTGGCCTAGGAACCTTCACAAAGGGCCCCACCAGACTGAGGAATCTCCTCCGGACTGAGGAACAGCTCCGGACCGAGAGGCAGCTCATGACTGAGAAGTAGCTCATGACCGAGGGGTAGCTCATGACAGAGAGATAGCTTATGACAGAGAGGTAGCTCAGGACAGAGAGGTAGCTCTGGACTGAAGAGCAACTCCGGACTGAAGGGCAACTCTTGGACTAATGGCAGCTCCGGACTGAATGGCAGCTCCGGACTGAATGGCAGCTCCGGACTGAATGGCAGCTCCGGACTGAATGGCAGCTCCGGACTGGAAGGCAGCTCATGACTGGAGGGCAGCTCATAACTGGAGGGCATCTCATGACTGGAGGGCAGCTCATGACTGGAGGGCAGCTCATGACTGGCGGGCAGCTCATGACTGGCTCCTTACTGGCGGGCGGCTCTGGCAGCTCCTGACTGGCGGGCAGCTCTGGCTCCTGACTGGCGGGCGGTTCTGGCAGCTCCTGACTGGCGTGCGGCTCTGGCTCCTGACTGGCGGGCGGCTCTGGCAGCTCCTGACTGGCGGGCGGCTCTGGCGACTCCTGACTGGCGGACGGCTCTGGCGGCTCCTGACTGACGTACGGCTCTATCGGCTCAGGACAGACGGGCGGCTCAGATGGCGCTGGGCAGACGGGCAGCGCAGACGGCGCTGGGCAGACAGGCAGCGCAGGCAACGCTGGGCAGACAGGGAGCGCAGGCGGCTCTGGGCAGACAGGCAGCGCAGGCAACGCTGGGCAGACAGGGAGCTCAGACGGCGCTGGGCAGACGGCCGACTCTGACCTGCTGAGGTGCACAGTAGGCCTGGTGCGTGGTGCCGGAACTGGTGGTACCGGACTGGAGACACGCAGTCACGACTCAAGGCTAGTGCGTGGAGGAGGAACACGGCTCTGGAGACGCACTAGAAGTCTGGTGCGTGGTGTTGCCACTGGTGGTATTGGGCTGGTCCGAGGAGGTGGCACCGGATAGACCGGACCGTGAAGGCGTACTGGAGCTCTGGAGCACCGAGCCTGCCCAACTTTACCTGGTTGAATGCTCCCCGTAGCCAGGCCAATGCGGGGAGGTGGAATAACCCGCACTGGACTGTGCTGGCGAACCGGGGACACCATGCGTAAGGCTGGTGCCATGTACACCGGCCCGATGAGACGCACTGGAGACCAGCTGCGTTGAGCCGGCTTCATGGCACCTGGCTCGATGCCCACTCTAGCCCGGCCGATACGTGGAGCTGGGATGTACCGCACCGGGCTATGCACACGTACAGGAGACACCGTGCGCTCTTCCGCATAACACGGTGTCTGCCCGTACTCCCGCTCTCCACGGTAATCACACACCTCAGGGCGAGTACCGTGTATACTACGCCAAACCAACAGCTCTCTCTCTTCGCTCTCCTCCAATTCTACCAACAACTCATCGAATGTCTCATAGTCTCCCATCCTTTCACTTTCCTCCAATCTGTCCAATAACTCCTCCACATTCTCCGACTCATACCTCAATTTCGCCAACTGCTCCTTATGGTAAGCACGGGGAACTGGCTCAAGTCTCCTACTTGACCCAGCTACACTCCCCGTGTGCCCCCCCCAATACATTTTTTGGGGAGCCTCTCGGGCTTCCAGCCGCTCTGCCTTGCTAGCTCCTGCTGTTGCCGCTGCTCTCGCTGCTTCCATTTACCACGCTGCTTGGTCCGAGTATGGTGGGTGGTTCTGTAACGGCTTTCTTCCTGGGATGAAGGAGAGGACCAAAACGCAGCGTGGCTAGTGTTCAACATGATTTAATAAAGAATATATGAGAACACAACAAACAACAAAACAATAAATGTGAAAACCGAAAACAGTCCTATCTGGTGCAGAACACAAAGACAGAAAACCACCACCCACAAACCCCAACACAAAACAAGCCACCTAAATATGGTTCCCAATCAGAGACAATGACAAACACCTCCTTCTGATTGAGAACCATATCAGGCATACATAGAAATGGACAAACTAGACACACAACATAGAATGCCCACCCAGCTCACGTCCTGACCAACACTAAAACAAGTAAAACACACAAGAACTATGGTCAGAACGTGACACCCGGGAACCCCACTACAATGGCGAACATGCATAAAGATGGCAGAATTCAGATATGATGTCATTGTTTTAGCACTATCTACTGACTGTTTAAACTATGGTGCTGTTTAAATTATTGGCACATGATTCAGTGCCAATAAATCAGCACAATCTGCTTTTTCAGTTTTTCAAATTGCAGGTGTCTTGAAGCTAAAATTGGGATCATGTATACTCTGCTAATGACTATACAATTTTTTTTACAATACAGCAAATTTAGCAAAACAAGGAATTTGTGGTAAGTGCACCTCCGCTATTGAAATTGGCCTCTCCCAACTCAAGTTTGCCATTTCCTGTTTGAAGAGAAGGAACCTAAGGGCAAGTGAGTTTCAATGGCTACAACTAACAATTCTGATTTCAATGTTTTACAATATGCTTCATCATGTTTCACAGTATAAAAAGTAGCAGTGTGTTTCTTATAAATAGTTGATATAAATAGATATAACAATACATTTGAAACAACAATATTTAACAATGATATGCATGAGGACTTACACACCAAGGGCCCTATTCAGACTTAGGAATTGTAGTGTTTCCTACGTACGCCTTTCCGACACATTTCTCAATAGTTGGTTTTCAGACTTACCTTATGCAGATTTTTAACAGGCTTCTCCCGAGTGGCGCAGCGGTCTCGGGAGACCGATGAGGGGGCGCACAATTGGCCCAGAGTCATCCGAGTTAGGGGAGGGTTTGGCTGGCACGGGATTTCGTTGTCCCATTGCACTATAGTGACTCCTTGTGGTGGGCTGGGCGCCTGCAAGCTGACTTCGGGCGGCTTGGCGGGGTCGTGAGGATTTGCAGGCATGGTTCCTTTGCTTGCGCTGAATTAATTTAATCCAACAGCTGAAAACGCTCACACTTGCCGGCCAACAAATTTTCTCATGGCGTTGTCATTCAATAGGGCTTTCCTTACATTTATCTAAACTCGTCCTTTTAAATATTGTGTACCTTTAATTGAAATTTTCTTGACAGACTCACCAGAATATATGGAGAGAACGGTTCAGGATATTTGGGATCAATATTAGGGATCTCCTTTTCAGCACCAATTTGGAGATCTAAAAATACTCTGATCTTGTATATTATTTAAGGTTAGGAAAGTATTTATGAATAAAAAAGAAAACAGGTTTGGAGAGCCTTTACGCACTAAATATATTGGTGAATCAAAAATATAGTGGTTTGATTCATCCTGAAAGTTGCCATATTAATTTGTTCAATCCATGAAATATTGGAAAGTGAGAAAAGTGTACAAAAGGGATTGAACAGTAGTCCTATAAATCTACCAAAATAATCCTCACTAATCATGGAACTGTGATGACAACAGTCCAGTCCTAGTGAACTGTGCGCCAGGCTCCAGGTTTAAGCTGCTACTTATGGTCTGCATGCCATAATGATTCAAATAGGCTACAAGTCCCAAATTATTGCACAACTTGTAATGCGTTAGCCTAATATGATCCACTATTGCTAGCGATCCTCCAGAACAACCACACGAATGTGGTAGAGGAAAAAAAAGGTAACTAACGATGTAATGGAATAATGCAAAATGTAAGGAAATTAACACTAAAGTAAAAGTTATAAAAATGTATGTGGGTATAACTGACGGTGGCTACTGATAGTGGTTAATATGTAACACAATACATTTTTTTTTTAAATACAGTGAAAAGTCCTGGAATCTAATTAAAACATACAACTAATCATAAATCAACCTGGTAGGTTTGGCGCTACAGTGCATTTGGAAAGTATTCAGACCCTTTGAATTTTTCCACGTTTCCTACGTTACAACCTTATTCTAAAATAGATGTTTTTAAAATGTCCCTCATCAATCTACACACAGTACCCTGTAATGACAAAGCAAAAAAATGTTTTTTAGAAACTTTTGCACATTTATTTAAAAAAAATGGAAATATCACATTTACATAAGTATTCAGACCCTTTACTCAGTACTTTCTTGAAGCACCTTTGGCAGCGATTACAGCCTCAAGTCTTCTTGGGTATGACGCTACAAGCTTGGCACACCTGTATTTGGGTAGTTTCTCCCATTCTCCTCTGCAGATCATCTCAAGCTCTGTCAGGCTGTATGGGGAGCGTTGCTGCACATTTTTTTTAGGTCTCTCCAGAGATGTTTGATCCGGGCTCTGGCTGGCTCAAGGACATTCAGAGACTTGTCCCGAAGCCACTCCTATGTTGTCTTGGCTGTGTGCTTAGGGTTGCTGTCTTGTTGGAAGGTGAACCTTCGCCCCAGTCTGAGGTCCTGAAAGCTCTGGAGCAGGTTTTCATCAAGGATCTCTCTGTAATTTGCTCCATTCATCTTTCCCTCAATCTTGACTAGTCTCCCAGTCCCTGCTGCTGAAAAACATCCCCAAAGCATGATGCTGCCACCACGTCGCTTCACTGTAGGGATGGTGCCAGGTTTCCTCCAGATGTGATGGCATTCAGGCCAAAGAGTTCAATCTTGGTTTCATCAGACTAGATAATCTTGTTTTCATGGTCTGAGAGTCCTTCAGGTGCCTTTTGGCAAACTCCAAGGCTGTCTTGTGCCTTTTACTCAGGAGTGGCTTCCGTCTGGCCACTCTACCATAAAGGCCTCATTTGTGGAGTGCTGCAGAGATGGTAGTCGTTCTGGAAGGTTTTCCCATCTCCACCGATGAACTCTGGAGCTCTGTCAGAGTGAACATCGGGTCCTTGGTCACCTCCCTGAACAAGGCCCTTCTCCCCTGATTGCTCAGTTTGGCTGGTGGCCAGCTCTAGGATGAGTCTTGGTGGTTCCAAACTTCTTCCATTTAAGAATGATGGAGGCCATTGTGTTCTTGGGAACCTTCAATGCTGAAGAATTTTTTTGCTACCCTTCCCCAGATCAGTGCCTCGACACAATCTTATCTCGGAGCTCTACGGACAATTCCTTTGACCTCATGGCTTGGCTTTTGCTCTGACATGCACTGTCAACTGTGGGGGCTTATATAGACAAGTGTGTGCCTTTTCAAATCATGTCCAATAAATTGAATTGTAGAAACATCTTAAGGATGATCAATGGAAACAGGATGCACCTGAGCTCAATTTTCGACTCTCCCAGCAAAGGGTCTGAATGTAAATAAGGTATTTCTGTATTTTATTTTGAATAAATTTGCAAAAAAATCGAAATAACTGTTTTCGCTTCATTATTATGTGATATTGTGTGTAGATTGATTAAGACATTTTTTTATTTAATACATTTTAGAATAAGGCTGTAACGTTTCAAAATGTGGAAAAAGTCAAGGGGGCCTTCAGTGTGTGACAGCTTGGTAAATCTGAAAGGACAGCAAACGTAATACCAGCATACTCATGTAGGAGAGTGCACTTTTTGTTAAACACAAAGCCAGTGGTGTAGTGGAGGGTATCACTTACTTCTTAACCCCTACTGGTGCGTATCAAAGTAGTGTAGTATAGGACGTATCAATTATGTAGTACAATAGAGAAATCATGCACAAAGTAGCCTACACAATCGCAAAGCACGTGAAATGTATTCAAATGCGAGCTGCATACAGCCTAGTTTAAATGGAAAATCATCGGCAGGCAGCAAGCATGCAGCTCTCAAATGATTTTGGCATGGAGCAGCTCACAGAAGAATGACATCGGTAGCTAGTAGGGTAGGAAAGACTTTTCAATGTATGATATCTACCAGTAAATTCTAACTAAGGCATCAATCGGTATGCAAACCAAGTATTGAAAAAGTTTAGTCCAAAGTGTTGGTTAGTAGGCTATTTGTGTTGCACAATTGTCATTATGCACTGTTTGCATCAAGGGCCCATTGGGAGACAGATTTTTTTACACAGGGTGCACTTCTTTTGCTAGGAGGGTCGTTTGGGAACTTTTTGGCAAAATTTGAGTATACCCACTTCTCCAGGTACCACTACACCACTGCATAGGGCTGATAACAGCAGGATAAAGGATAAGCAGTCAATAAACTCGGACATAATAAGCCAGTGGGTCCCAATCACAAGAATACAAAAACACAACCATTAAGCATTTCCAATTGAAATGGACAACTCTTACTTCCCATTGTAGTACAGAAGTAACTGGTAACCTAAAGTTTAAAGTGGAACTGACAGCGGTTTACTTACTTTGCAGATATTAAGCAAACAGACAATCATAATATCAGTAAAAAATATCAAATTCCCAGTTTATGTCACAAAACCAACTTTATAAGAGGTTTTCTAAATTCTATTTGACTCAATGTTCCAGGACATATGTAACCGATGTGAAATGGCTAGCTAGTTAGCGATGGTGCGCGCTAATAGCGTTTCAATCGGTGACGTCACTTGTTCTGAGACCTTGAAGTAGTTGTTCTCCTTGCTCTGCAAGGGCCGCGGCTTTTGCAGAGCAAGGGGAACAACTACTTCAAGGTCTCAGAGCAAGTGACGTCACCGATTGAAATGCTATTAGTGCGCACCACCGCTAACTAGCTAGCCATTTCACATCGGTTACATATACACTAATGCATTGTTGGCGGAATAGATGGATGCAGTTCAATTCTTGATTAATGAAATTCACCAATACATTTATCGGAACTCCAAAAAATATTGTTATCAGGTTGTAAATCCCAGCTGGCCTGGTACATTGTTTGCTGCCTCTGAGATGCATTGTTTCAGTTTCAAGGACTCAATGTTCTGGACAAAAACGGACGAATGTAACTAACACTGCGAATGTCAATACAATCAAACTCGCAAGGGCAATGATCACAAGTCAATCATAATGTGGCTAATAGGCTAGCATATCTACTTATGTTGCAAGCTAAAAACACAGAACCTAACGTTAGCTCAATAGCTAGATAGCCAGCTGCTAGTACACTGTCATGTCATGCCATTGGAGGAGTGGGTGTGACTGACTTTTTCCCCTCATATAATTTTTCGGTGGCTATACACAGCTAGAGATGCAGGTGTCATTTGGTTAGCTTTTAAGAACTTGAACAACTGTTATCCAGTTAGCATATCTCTTGCGTTCGCAAATTCCCTCTGGCTATCTACTCTAATTTCAGAGCATTCTCATCTGAGTGTGCAAGAACAACTAATACATTTGTGAACGTGCAACTGACCAGTGTCAGTAAACGTAGGCAAAAAAAGTAATAGTTAGTCAAGAATGCTCTAAATAACATGTAAACAGCCTAACCAGCTCTGCTACGGTGAGTAAAATGAGTGAGGTGTTCTCTCATTTGTATCTGGAAGTAGCTAGCTAGCAAGCTAGCCAACTTTAGCCAGTTAGCTTGGATGGTTGGTTGGGACAAGCATGCATTGGCAGGCAAACTGCAGAAGGACGAGGAGGGTACAATTCCCATTGTTTATCAGTGCCATTTTGACGGCCAACTAGCGGAACAATTTTGAGAGGGTTTATCTAATGTTCCTTCGTTAGATTTTAGCTCATCTTCCTCTAGCTAGCATTAGTTGTTGATCTTGTTGTTGTTAATGTGCATAACAGAGGGAGCCTACCTTTTCATGATTGTTTGATCAATAGGACTGTGAAGTCCCCAAAAGTAAGAGTATTCCTGTGGTATTTACATATTTGCCGAAATCCATTCAGGTGTATTTCGTGGTGTTTGGCAAATGTGTTCTAATAAACTAAAGTCGCGCTGTTTCAACTGCCTGTAAACACACAGTCCAGTTCAAAGTGAATGATGGTAGGCCGGTGTGGCAAATTGCTTGTTTGTATGAAGGCCTACTGTAGCTCTGATTGGCTATAGTGCACGGGTCTGTGTAGACTCCGGTACTGGACAACACATACGTTTTTATTTGGTTTTATTCACTGCAGTGTCTATTAATTGTCCAAACGCACAGCCGCTTTCCCGCTCTATATTGCTATAGAAAATGCCTTAGTATACGTAATTCCCAAACATTCAAAAAATGTATGAAAATGTGAAAATGGCCATATCTAAGTGGTCGTTTGTCAGAAAATGTTTTAAAAAGTGTCCTTTTCTTCCCGAGGGTGTATAGGAACAGATGTTTTAATGAAAAAAATAGAAACACATGTAAAGTGTTGGTCCCATGTTTCATGATCTTAAATAAAAGATCCCAGAAATGTTCCATACGTACAAAAAGCTTATTTGTCAAAACTTTTGTGCACAAATTTGTTTACATCCCAAAAAATATATCAACCCTTACAGAAAACGACCATTCATTATAATCCAAATAATAATTCAAATTTCCTGTTGCTACAGGATTATTTTCCTGCTGTATAAAACTGGCTCAAATTAAGATCCTACATCTGTAGCTATAAAACTGCTATTTTTTCTTTCTGTCCCATGGCAATATGTGTAAAATTCAAGGAAATTTGCTTTAAAAGTGCAAAATTCTCTCAGCCTCATTGCAAAATTGATAGAATAACATGAGATTAGCTATAAAAGGGCGCATTTTCTCTCCGCATCATGAAATTTCCTTTAAAACAGCCACATTTTTTCTCAGCCTCATGGCAAAATGGGTAGAATAGCATGAGATTAGCTATAAAAGTGAAAATGTTTCTCTTTGCCCCATGGCAAAATGTGTAGAATTGTAGGAAGTTAGCTTTGCTCAGACCTTGATGAATGAAATGACTACGGTAGAATAGGTGTGTGTAGGTGCTTCGGTACTCTTACTCTATAGAGCTTGGCTAGCCCCGTGACATGATACATTTAAAACTCTGAGGTCTAAAGGAAACTGCAATGGCATCTGAACCAAATAAAATTTGTGAAAAAAATATAATAAATGAAGACAATAATTAAAGGGAATGTCATTGGAAAACCTCCCTGGTATTTGTGGTTTAATCTGTTTGAAATTCACTAGTTGACTGAGGGTGTCATGCCCTGACCTTAGTATTCTTTGTTTTCTTCATTATTTTTGGTTAGGTCAGGGTGTGACAAGGGTGATATATGTTTTGTCCTGTCTAGGGTCTTTGTATGTTTATGGGGTTTGTTACTAGTCTAGGTGTTTTGTATGTCTATGGTTGCCTAGATTGGTTCTCAATTAGAGGCAGCTGTTTATCGTTGTCTCTGATTGGGAACCACATTTAGGCAGCCATATTCCTTGAGTATTTTGTGGGTGATTGTCTTTGTGAGGTTACATGTCTGCACTCATTGTTTATAGCGGTCACGTTCGTTTTGTTGTTTTTGTATTTTGTTTGTTCAGTATATTTCTTTATTAAAAGAAGTATGTCTTCAAATCACGCTGCGCCTTGGTCTCATCACTACAACGATCGTGACAGAGGGACCTTAAAGATACTTGTATTTGTGAGGTACAGAGATGGTAGTCATTCAAAAATCATGTTAAACTTTATTATTGCACGCAACGTATTATGTGAGTTGTTAAGAACATTTTTACTCCTGAACTTATTTAGGCTTGCCGTAATAAAGGGGTTGAAAACTTTTTAATGACTCAAGACATTTCAGCTTTTTAATTTGTCAAAATTACAAAAACATTACTCCACTTTGACATTATGGGCTATTGTATGTAGGCCAGTGACACAACATATCAATTTAATCTATTTTAAATTCAGGCTGTAACACAACAAAATGTGGAAAGAGTCAAGGAGTGTGAATACTGTATACTGAAGGCACTGCATACTGTATGTGTGTGTGTCTGGACATGCACCTGTGTCTCAGTGAACATGGATAAACACGTTGCCATATCCTCCAACAGAAGCCATCTTACTGACGCTGCAGTGAGGAGAGTGGAAGCCAGATGAGTAGGGGGGTGTGGAATTGGAGGGGGACAGAGGGTAGGATAGTCGCTGGAGAGGAGAGAAAGGAGCATTTACAGGCTGCAATTATGTGTAATTTTCCAACAGCAGCAAAATTAGAGTCCACAGAACATAGGGGAAAATGTACTCCCTGGATTAACTTGTCATTGACACGTGATACATGCGAGGGGACAGAAAAGAGGCAACATCACTAATGCAAATATTGACAAACAATGGCATCTGGAGACAGGTTGGGCAGGCAGGTGAGGCACATGGCCAGGGAGGCTGATCACCACCCGGGGATGGTGTGATGGGGAGGAGTTATATGGAGTACGCAGCACTCCACTGTTGCCATGGAATAATGTCATTGTAGGGCAAAAGTAGTCCTACTGGGCTGGTCCCATTGGTCAGGTAGACCTCAATGTTGTGGAGTACAGGTACACATGGATCTGTGGTGTGCTGAAGAGAACGAGCAGTTAATTTAGCAATGTTGTTGTTGAGGGTCAATTCACTTTGCCCCAGCCCCAAACAAACACAAAAATCCACACAAGCAGGTATAGCATACATTTGCATACATGAGCACCAGAAGGTGTATTTGATCCCTAAATGAAATTTTACTCTGTGACTTCCTTCCAATGAAGAGCCCAGTGCAGCAGTGTGTACACTCTTAGAAAAAAAGGTGGTATCTAGAACCTAAAAGTGTTCTCTGGCTGTCCTCATAGGAGAACCCTTTGAAGAACCTTTTTTTGGTTCCAGGTAGAACCCTTTTTGTTCCAGTTAGAACTCTTTTGGGTTCCATGTAGAACCCTTTCCACAGAGGGTTCTACATGTAACCCAAAAGGGTTCTACCTGGAATCAAAAAGCGTTAGCCTATGGGGACAGCTGAAGAACCCTTTTCTCTAAGAGTGTATAGGGTTAATTAACTGGTTCCGTGGTGTCAGAGTGGAGCCCTCCATCCATCCATCCATCCATTCAGCCCAGAACTACCACTCAAATCATTACATCACACGGTGGTTAGAGGTTATGTCTTCAATGACATCATGACAGGAGTCATTAAAGCAGCAGTGAGCGGCGTGTAAATAATCCCATCAAAAGGGAACAACATAACAACCTCTGTTTAATCCCTAATTACCCTGGGTCCACCCCTCAAATTCCCCCCCCCCCCCCCCTTGGCAGTATTAATTAACTAGCACAGTGCTAACAAGTAGCCAGAGGTAGGCTACACCACTGCACAAGCCCCTGTCGGTTGCAGGGGTGATGCACTATTGGACCGAGCGCTGCTACTTTACAGAAGAAAAATCCTGAATAAACATAGGTGTTCTGAGTAGAGAGAACATTTTGTATCTGGCTGAGGAAAACATTTTCACTGTCCTAAAATTGATTGGGTATTTAGACCGGGACTGTCGGGGACATTTAGGCGATGTTGTTGCCATCGGTCTGAAGATGACTCTGCTTTGGTCCAACTAGTTCTCCAGGTTCATCCCAGCTCTCCTGTGAGTGTTTTTGTTTCCTTTAGCACCTAAACCCGCATAGTCTTGCAAGTTGCATAAGGTACATGGTTGTATGGTCTCCTTTCTATCGCTTAATGAATTTGTGACCAATTTACAATCTACAATCTCTTTTGTTACAATCGATTGAACCAGAGGAAGTGTACAGTAGTATGGTTTCTATGGAAATATACATAGAAGTTGGCCCAGACACAATTTGACAGGTTTCAACATCCCTCATTTACAGTAGCATAGAATTCCACAGTGTCTGACATGGTATTATTTATAAAAGCCTTGTACTCACAATATGCTAATAGCAGCAAGCTCCATAGTTGTCAGGCTACAGGCTTAGCCAGGCAGGCAGGAACACCAGAACAGGTTGGACTAGTTGGGCTAGGATCTCCCCGACTGCAACCAAGGCTGGCTGCCTAATTATCGAATAGTCTTTCACTAGTCGTATATAAATGTATAGTATAGTAAAGTCGTGACACTTTACATTACAGTGCCCTTATTACTGTGTAATTATTCCTGTAGGTACAAGTATTGTAATTACTAATTGCTACACAGTACTTACACTGTATGTACACTGCACTTACAGCAGTACTTTAGCCCTAGCCCTAGCCCTAACCCTATCTTCATGTCTACATCCCTGTTCAACCCTAACCCCAGCATCAGCCCTAACCCTAGGTCATGTCCACATCCCAATTTAACCCTAATCCTCAACCCTAACCCCAACCCTAACCCTAGCTTCTTGTTTTCATCTCTGTTCAACCCTAACCCCAACATCAGCCCTAACCCTAGTTCATGTCTACATCCCGGTTCAACCATAATCCTAGCCCTAACAGTGTAACAATGAGTAATTAGAATACTTTTTATACTGTACTTCACTAACCATAAGTACCTGTACCAATCTATTGGGATGGATGGACTTTGCAGTGACTAGAGGTGTCTTACAGCACATTTACAAGCAGAACTATGGTACACCCCTGATCACACAAAACACAGTTCACTTTCATAGCAGCCTTCTTGCATCTACACGCTCTCCTCGTCTCATCTTTTCCCTTCACTTGTGGACTTCAATGCACAACACATCAGCTGTATGTGACCAGGCAAAAAAACCTTTCCAAGCCAAAGTCATATCATAACTGCTAAAAGCTTACCTTGACTTGGAAGAGCTCCAGTGTTATGTTGGATAGTCATAGCTAACATAGCATCCCCATCTGTTTGAGCCGGGTGTTTGAGTAGGCTAAATGAGCTAGCTGCATTTGCTAGCTAAGTAAGGGAAAGTGAAAAAAAGTATGGAATCTCGCTCTTGCTTTTCTTAATTAAAAAATAAACGTTCAACTATTGTTTTTCTCTCTCTGAGTCAACTACTCACCACATTTTATGCACTGCAGTGCTAGCTAGCAATAGCTTATGCCTTCAGTACTAGATTCATTCTCTGATCCTTTGATTTGGTGGACAACATGTCAGTTCATGCTACAAGAGCTCTGAGAGTTTGGAGGACTTCCTCCTTCCTCCGGAAGTTTTCATAATTACTGTGTAAGTCTATGGAAGGGGGTGAGAACCATGAGCCTCCTAGGTTTTGTATTGAAGTCAATGTACCCAGAGGAGGATGGAAGCTAGCTGTCCTCTGGCTACACCATGGTGCTATCATACAGAATGCTGTTGAGGCCATTGCAAAAGAGTGTGTTTTAATGGTTATTTGGCCTGAATATATTTAGTATAGTTTTATCTGAAAATTATAACTTTTTAAATGTTTCACCATTTTCATTTTTATGAAACTCACTGAGGAGGATGGTCCTCCCACTCCTCCTCCGAGGAGCCTCCACTGCTGTAGACACATGATGTGTTTGGAATTCCATGATCTGGGCCCAGATTCACAAAACCTTCCTGAAAATATTTTTTTTAACTGCCATTTTTTCCTTAACTATAAACTTAAAAAGAAAGTTAAGCACAGTTGTTAGTCCTCAAAAAGGTTATTGGAAATGTATTTGCGCTATTTCTTATGTTTCTGCTTAAGCAAAAAGTTAAGAAGAAATTAGATTATTGAATATAAAGTTATTGGAAATGTTGTTAATTCCAAGCTAGCTAACCCCTTGTCTTAAACTCAGGGCAGTGAGAGAATAAGCTCATGAAAGCAACTGAACATCTTTAATTCACTCACAGGCTTCATCTGAAAGTTTCAGTATTGATTATTTTAAACCCAAGAACATGTTTTAGAACAGTGATCTCAGTACGAACTATGCTAACATGATTGCCATGCCAAATTGTTTGCCTAGCAACAAATATCTTTAGAAGATTCGTAAGAAAATCATTACATCTTAAGATATTGTTGAGGAATTGCACTTACAAACTATCTTATGAAATACTTATTTTTTCTTAAGAAGCTTCTTACATTTTTGTGTAAGAAGTGTTTTGTGAATCTGGGCCCAACACTACATGATCAGAATACAAAAACTAGATTAACTGTCAAGTCTACACATGGCATGAGTGTGTTGTATTTAAGGGATAATGCCAGAGAAGCCGATGTTTGGAGGATATATTGACACGGTGTTATTATATTGGCCCATGCCAATATATCCTCCAAACACCGGCTTCTCTGGCATTATTTAAATACAACAAACTCATGCCATGTGTAGACTTGACAGTTAATCTAGTTTTTGTATTCTGATCATTACCAACATATTCAAATAATGTTTGACATATTTTCAGAAAAATGTTGTTTTGATGAATGTATTCATACTCTTTCATCCTTCTACAAGATATCGTCCCAACACAAATCTAGGGTTGCTACCCAAGCCGGCTGGTCGTTCCTTCTATAGGTTCGGTCGCCAGAGACCCAGTCGTTTTGTTCTGTATCTATGGACGCGACCCAGTCGTTCATTCTATATGTTCCATTGCCATGCTGGCTGGCAACGTTCTTATCCCTTGCTTGCTAGCTAGCCAACTACGGCTAACTTACAGTCACATCAAACAGTTTAGCCAGAATAACAACAGTAGTGGCATTTCCATTTGTTTAAGCTGTTTTCTAGTGACATTTACTTGGATACATCCTTAATAATGAGCCAATGAGGTGTGACTTCACCTGGCATAGAAAACGTGCTCTCTCCTCAGGTTACTGTTGTTCAGAGGAGCTAGCCAACAACACACCTAACACAATCTTTTCAAACTGAAGCTGGAAAGACTGCAAACTAGCTGCACTTAGTTTCTTTTGATCTTTTATAATTGACATTTCTTTGTATATATCCATAAAAAGGATGCCAGCTGATTCATGATTTCGACCGGCTGAGAAACGCTGCCTGCCTTTCTGTCTTGTCCCAACTCCCGACACGTTCATTACTATGGGACAGCTGGAGATTGAATTAGAATTTTGCAAATGTTGAAGAGGCAGAAAGCAAGGTTTATACAAATCTAAAATTTTGAAAACTAAATGTTAGTCTAAAAGAAATGTGAGATAATGTCTAGATGCTTTTTATAGTGGAGATCAAGTTTATAAAGTGCCTGGCTGGGTTGATGAGACAGTGGATTGCGCAGTCAGATGGAACAGAGTAAATAGGCATTTTAATGTCATAGATTTAGCCGGTTGTAACTTGTGGAATAGACACCGGCTGGAATGCGATTTAACCAATCAGCATTCAGGATTAGACCCACCCGTTGTGTAAAGGGACAATTAAGCTCCACAGGTTGTGAGGGAGAACCTGTGCCTGTATAGGTCTGCCAGTGTATCGGTGCCTTACATCGTCAGGATGCTGTCTGGATGTTCCTCCTTCACTGCCCCTGTAAACCCAGATAGATCTGCTGAAGCCCAGGAAAACCATCCCATCGGCCAAGGGCACTGAGGCGGCACTGTGTACCAAATGATTCACCCCATTTCAGACTTCCACACACCATTTATTACCCTATTCTTCAGCTTTATCTCTTTTTGTTTATAGGTCTTCCTATGGTCATGCATTTGTTCAAAAATAAATCTTGTATACCTGAGTGCTGACATCACGTTGCTTTCTCAGCGAGTACCACTTCCCCCCAATTCGAACTCGGGACCTCTGCTTTGCTAACCTGACCGCCCTCGTTGACAACGTTCCAACAGTTTGAGCCACCCACAAGGTACCAATTGGATGGCTCCATCCACAACATTTCAAGCTAGCTGTGGAGTGAGCTTCTGGTAAATTCTTAACTCTGTTACACAAACACAGACTGATGTTCCTCACATCTCAGTGTCAGGAATGTTGCTGTTCTGGCGTTGCTGTCGTGCACTACTGATGTTTATTCTGGATCCAGCTTGCTTTCAAAACTTTTCGAAAGGATATTACATTTACATTTTAGTCATTTAGCAGACATTCTTTTTTTTAACTAGGCAAGTCAGTTAAGAACAAATTTCTATTTACAATGACAGCCTACCCCGAACGACGCTGGGCCAATTGTGCACCGCCTTATGGGATTCCCATTCACGGCCGGATGTGATACAGCCTGGAATCAAACCAGGGACTGTAGTGTCGCCTCTTGCACTGAGATGCAGTGCCTTGGACCGCTACGCCACTCGAGAGCCTTATCCAGAGCGACTTACAATTAGTGCATTCATCTTAAAATAGCTAGTTGGGACAACCACATATGATGTGATATGACATGATGACATAATAGGAGAAGTATGACAATTAAATAGTACATGCATTCACAAAACAAAAGTCTCACCAAGGATGCCACACTGGCTTTTGACAGTAATTTCAGAAAGCCTTGTGAGAGAAAACAGGATAATTATAATAATTTGTTCCAGAGCCCATTTTCCAGCCCTGGTCCAAAATGGACTAAATTATCTTGATATGAATTTTTTAAAACTACAACCCCCAAAATATGGTAAACAGTTATGGTTGGATTCCTATTGTTTTAGGCAGTGACCCATGAAGGCAGAGAAGTGACTGATGTCTAATCCTATCCGGTTGTGGCGCTTCATATCCACTCAGTTTGGGGAATGTAGGGAAACCATGCAGTTATTTTTGATTTATTTACTTGGACACTTCCTGGCATACTGAATTGATTTAATCGCTCGTGGCCCAGACTCCAGCGGAAGGTTGTGTCCTCATTATCGATACTACACTACTGTATTTACCTCAATTTTTACCGAGACATCCTTCTGCGTTTTGGGTTCTTTACTTCATTAGATGAAACTGCAGCCATTTTACAATACATTGTTTTCTATCATGCAACTGTGTTTATTGGTGGGTATGCCATTATACTAAGAGACCTAGTTCTGTTGTTCTTGGAGGGGGTTGGACAGGAAGGAGCCAATAAAGTGAGTTATTTCGGGCTGTGTTTAAGACCTGGATACTGTAAGTGTCCATCATTAGAAAGTGGGTTTGATCAGCTCTGTGAATATACTTCTCACTGATCTAGTTAACAGCGACCAAAAACATGTCATACTGTACGAAATATGTTGCATAAAGCCACCTCTACATTTATAATATATAAAAGGTATGTGGTCTAATATGTATTTCAAGACACCAGTGACTTGTCATTAGTAGAGGACAGGGAGTCCTGGGTTAATGAGCCTCTATTCATATGCATTTGAATCCACTGGTCCTCTGAGTCACAAAAGCCTGAAGAAAAGTAATTTAGAGACCCTGCACCAAAGACTGACCAGTACTTCTCCAGTGCCTAATCAAAATGGCTCTAGAGAGTCAGCAATGCGCCCTTACACAGTAACAGTAATTGTTATATTTAATTCTAAACACTGCGCCGTTGTGGTGCTGATGCTGTTTGAAGGCAGAGGTGAAGAATAGGTTTGTGTGTGTGCGCTCGCTGTGTGTGTGCTCCTTGAGCCACGACTGTTGATAAATATGCATGCCACATCTACTGTTTGTACTTAGGCAAAATAGATGGCATTGCTAGTGTGCAGAACATCTATCATTTCACCCTGTGATTAATAGCTGTCCTGGGGATGATTGCTGCAAACTCCAGCCACAGAGAGCCAGGCGAACATATGAACAACAGTACACAGCCTCCACGGTCAGGGGGCTGGGAACACTGGCAAGGTTCAAACATCTCTCCATGTGTCCTGTGGATCTGTGGTATTTGTGTGTTTACAAGGTATAGGAATTGAAAGTCGTAAAGGATCATGTGACTCACTATTGTTAAACAGAGATTCCCCCATTCCACTTTATGTTTTGAAGTATATGTTCATCAAGGTGTTTATTTTCCCCTTCTTTCTTTTTTGGTGTGTCTAAAATGTCTAAGATACATTTTGAGTGCTATGTTTATGTGGTCTAAATTGACATGTTAGATTTGATCTTCAGCACTGACACTAAAGTATACAGACTTGTTATCACCTCGAGTGTAAAGGGGTTAGCGATCTCCACCATTATAATATTACTGTCATCATGTACATTTCTTTCATGCAATTCCCCAAAATGGAGAGATCCCCAATCAGTCATGTTCACTTGTCCATTCAGTGTGTCACTATGAGCTGTTGAGGTTTATTTGAGTTTATACAACGGGTGGGTCTAATCCTGAATGCGGATTGGTTAAAAGTGCATTCCAGCCAGTATCTATTCCACAAGCTACCACCGGCTAAATGTATGATGTTAAAATGACTATTTACTCTGTTCAATCTGACTGCGCAATCCACTGTCTCATCAGCTCAGCCAAGCAATTTAAGCAGTTTTCCCGTAAAAGGGGAAAACGCAGCGGTCTCCTGGTCAGGCTTCGGAGACGGGCACATCGCGCTCCACTCCCTAGCATACTACTCGCCAATGTCCAGTCTCTTGACAATAAGGTCGATGAAATCCGAGCACGGGTAACTTTCCAGAGAGACATCAGGGATTGCAACGTGCTCTGCTTCACGGAAACATGGCTAACTCAAAAGACGCTAACGGAGTCGGTGCAGCCAGCTGGTTTCTTCACGCATCGCGCAGACAGAAACAAACATCTTTCTGGTAAGAAGAGGGGCGGGGGGGTATGCCTCATGATTAACGAGACGTGGTGTGACCATCATAACAACACTCAGGAACTCAAGTCATTCTGTTCACCTGATCTAGAACTCCTCACAATCAAATGTCGACCAATTATCTACCAAGGGAATTCTCTTCGGTCATAATCACAGCCGTATATATTCCCCCCCAAGCAGACACATCGATGGCCCTGAACGAACTCTATCTGACTCTCTGTAAACTGGAAACCACACACCCTGAGGCTGCATTCATCGTAGCTGGGGATTTTAACAAGGCTAATCTAAAAACAAAACTCCCTAAATTCTATCAGCACATCGATTGTCCTACCAGGGCTGGCAAAACTCTGGACCATTGTTATACTAACTTCCGCGACGCATATAAGGCCCTCCCCCGCACTCCTTTCGGAAAAGCTGACCACGACTCCATTTTGTTGATTCCAGCCTACAAACAGAAATTAAAACTACAAGCTCCCGCGCTCAGGTCTGTTCAACGCTGGTCCGACCAATCTGATTCCACGCTTCAAGACTGCTTCGATCACGCGGATTGGAATATGTTCCGCACCGCGTCCAACAACAACATTGAAGAATATGCTGATTCGGTGAGCGAGTTCATTAGAAAGTGCATTGACGATGTCGTACCCACAGCAACGATTAAAACATTCCCAAACCAGAAACCGTGGATTGACGGCAGCATTCGCGTGAAACTGAAAGCGCGAACCACTGCTTTTAACCAGGGCAAGGTGACCGGAAACATGACCGAATACACACAGTGTAGCTATTCTCTCCGCAAGGCTATCAAACAGGCTAAGTCCCAGTACAGAGACAAAATTGAATCGCAATTCAACAGCTCAGACACAAGAGGTATGTGGCAGGGTCTACAGTCTATCACGGATTACAAAAAGAAAACCAGCCCCGTCGCGGACCAGGATGTCTTGCTCCCAGACAGGCTAAATACCTTTTTTGCCCGCTTTGAGGACAATACAGTGCCACTGACACGGCCCGCTACCAAAACCTGCGGGCTCTCCTTCACTGCAGCCGAGGTGAGTAAAACATTTAAACGTGTTAACCCTCGCAAGGCTG
The DNA here is from genome assembly GCF_029448725.1 of Salvelinus fontinalis. Classification (NCBI taxonomy): domain Eukaryota; kingdom Metazoa; phylum Chordata; class Actinopteri; order Salmoniformes; family Salmonidae; genus Salvelinus; species Salvelinus fontinalis. The sequence goes on from NC_074669.1 coordinate 13,414,653, forward strand.
CAGGCCCAGACGGCATTCCCAGCCGCGTCCTCAGAGCATGCGCAGACCAGCTGGCTGGTGTGTTTACGGACATATTCAATCAATCCTTATCCCAGTCTGCTGTTCCCACATGCTTCAAGAGGGCCACCATTGTTCCTGTTCCCAAGAAAGCTAAGGTAACTGAGCTAAACGACTACCGCCCCGTAGCACTCACTTCCGTCATCATGAAGTGCTTTGAGAGACTAGTCAAGGACCATATCACCTCCACCCTACCGGACACCCTAGACCCACTCCAATTTGCTTACCGACCCAATAGGTCCACAGACGACGCAATCGCAACCACACTGCACACTGCCCTAACCCATCTGGACAAGAGGAATACCTATGTGAGAATGCTGTTCATCGACTACAGCTCAGCATTTAACACCATAGTACCCTCCAAACTCGTCATCAAGCTCGAGACCCTGGGTCTCGACCCCGCCCTGTGCAACTGGGTCCTGGACTTCCTGACGGGCCGCCCCCAGGTGGTGAGGGTAGGTAACAACATCTCCACCCCGCTGATCCTCAACACTGGGGCCCCACAAGGGTGCGTTCTGAGCCCTCTCCTGTACTCCCTGTTCACCCACGACTGCGTGGCCATGCACGCCTCCAACTCAATCATCAAGTTTGCGGACGACACTACAGTGGTAGGCTTGATTACCAACAACGACGAGACGGCCTACAGGGAGGAGGTGAGGGCCCTCGGAGTGTGGTGTCAGGAAAATAACCTCACACTCAACGTCAACAAAACAAAGGAGATGATTGTGGACTTCAGGAAACAGCAGAGGGAGCACCCCCCTATCCACATCGACGGGTCAGTAGTGGAGAAGGTGGAAAGTTTTAAGTTCCTCGGTGTACACATCACGGACAAACTGAATTGGTCCACCCACACAGACAGCGTTGTGAAGAAGGCGCAGCAGCGCCTCTTCAACCTCAGGAGGCTGAAGAAATTCGGCTTGTCACCAAAAGCACTCACAAACTTCTACAGATGCACAATCGAGAGCATCCTGTCGGGCTGTATCACCGCCTGGTACGGCAACTGCTCCGCACACAACCGTAAGGCTCTCCAGAGGGTAGTGAGGTCGGCAGAACGCATCACCCGGGGCAAACTACCTGCCCTCCAGGACACCTACACCACCCGATGTCACAGGAAGGCCATAAAGATCATCAAGGACAACAACCACCCAAGCCACTGCCTGTTCACCCCGCTATCATCCAGAAGGCGAGGTCAGTACAGGTGCATCCAAGCAGGGACCGAGAGACTGAAAAACAGCTTCTATCTCAAGGCCATCAGACTGTTAAACAGCCACCACTAACATTTAGCGGCCGCTGCCAACATACTGACTCAACTCCAGCCACTTTAAAAATGGGAATTGATGGAAATTATGTAAAAATGTACCACCAGCCACTTTAAACAATGCCACCTAATATAATGTCTACATACCCTACATTACACATCTCTTATGTATATGTATATACTGTACTCTATATCATCTACTGCATCTTGCCATCTTATGTAATACATGGACCACTAGCCACTTTAAACTATGCCACTTTATGTTTACATACCCTACAGTACTCATCTCATGGGTATATACCGTACTCTATACCATGTACTGCACCATTGCCTATGCCGTTCTGTACCATCACTCATTCATATATCTCTATGTACATATTCTTTATCCCTTTACACTTGCGTGTATAAGGTAGTAGTTGCGGAATTGTTAGGTTAGATTACTTGTTGTTATTACTGCATTGTCGGAACTAGAAGCACAAGCATTTCGCTACACTCGCATTAACATCTGCTAACCATGTGTATGTGACTAATAAAATTTGATTTGATTTGATTTGATTTGAATTTATAAACTTGATCTCCACTATAAAAAGCATCTAGACATTATCTCACATTTCTTTAAGACTAACATTTTGTTTTCAACAGCGGAGATTTGTATAAACCTTGCAGTCTGTCTCTCCGACATTTGCGACATTGTTTCAATATTCAAATTCGATCTCCAACTGTCCCATAGTAATGAACGTGTTGGGACGAGACATACAGGCAGGCAGCGTTTTTCAGCCAGTCGAAATCATGAATCAGCTGGCATCATTTTTATGGATATATACAAAGAAATGTCAATTGAAAAAAGGTCAAACGAAACTAAGTACAGCTAGTTTGCAGTCTTTCCAGCTTCCATTTGAAGTGATTGTGTTAGATATGTTTTTGGCTCCTCTCATCTCCTCTGTCCTGACAAGTGAGCACATTTTCTATGCCAGGTGAAATCGCGCCTCATTAGCTCATTGTTATGGATGTATCCAAATAAATGTCACTAGAAAACAACTTAAACAAATGCAAATGCAGCTCCTTTGCTATTATTCTGGCTGCACTTTTTGGCGTGACTATAAGTTAGTTAGTTGGCTAGTTAGCAAGCAAGGGATAAGAATGTTGCCAGCCAGTATGGCAATGGAACACTTAGAATGAACGACTGGGTTGCGTCCATAGACACAGAACAAAACGACTGAACGACTGGGTTGTATCTCTGGCAACCAAACCGCTAGAAGGAACGACCTGCTGGCTTGGTTAGCATCCCTACATTTGTGTTGGGACTATATGTTGTGGAAGGATGAAATAGTATGAATACATTCATCAAAATAACATTTTAATGAAAATATGTCAATCATTTGAATACGTTGGTAACCTGTTATATAAAAGTGATAATGTCCTCGAAGCTGGTGTTTGGAGGATATATTGGCACGGGCCTAACAACACCCGTGCCACTATATCCTCCAAACACCAGCTTCTCTGGCATTATCACTTAAGTGTGCCATCTGGCCTGGAGGTGAGACAGTTAAAGGCAAGAAAAAGGAACAATGCAAATAATGTAAATAGCCTTCTTATTCACCGCTAGCTTCTTATTGCCCATCTCTGTGACACAAGTCACTGTTTATGATCTGCCTTAGAATTATGCGTGTATGCTAATGAGCAGCCATGTGGTTATGTAGGTCACATCAACCTATTTTCCACAAGGCTTCCACCCTCCCACCCCCCTCCTCTACACAACACACACACGCGCATGTACACATACTAGCATGCACGCACACACTTGTGCACACACACATGTACACATGCACACACACACACTTACATGTGTGCACACACACACACAGTCAGACGTGGAACCCTAAAATCTCTTCTTATTCCCTCGCTTCCTCAAATACCCATTTTTAGTTTGTGCCAGTTCCACTGATGCTGGAGCATTGACTACCTTTCTGGCACATACCAGGATGTGTTCACACAGAGCAAAAAAAGAAGGTAGAGCATCTTGTGAAGCCTCCAACACAGCGTGGGGCCCAGTGCTGCTGGTCCCCAGGCTTCCCATGGTGTTATCTTAGCTTTCATTTCTACTTTTCACATCCACACAACGAGACAAGAGATTATTCCTGTACCCCTGCTTTAACCTCCCTGATTTATATGTTATGAATGTGAGTGTAAGAGGAATAGGTTCATATGAGAGGTTGTTTCCTACAGAGTAACTAGTGTAGATACAGAAGCTGTTTTTGTCATTGGAGCACAGAGCACATATACAGTATATCCATGCAAGACGCTAGTCTTATCCTTGAGTTCTATTTTTGGACTTTATTTTATAATCTTTTAACACACTCCACAGTCTCCACAGTCTGGATCACAAAGCTCAACCGTCATCCGGTGTCTAAGGTGTTTGTAAAGAACTGTTGTTTACTTTAAAGAGCATTAGTCCTATCAGAGCTCAGGCTGGATCACAATGTTGCTTGTTTCCCTCATTGCCTTTTATACTGTTTCTTTGGTGACCCCCGCTTCACACACTCTTTAGTCAGGTTACTCCAGTACAAGCAGTTGACAACCAAACAGCAGCTGAGAACACCCGTACAGAAAAATCACAGGATTTCCCCTGAGAACACCCGTACAGAAAAATCACATGATTTCCCCTGAGAACACCCATACAGAAAAATCACATGATTTCCCCTGAGAACACCCATACAGAAAAATCACACGATTTCCCCTGAGAACACCCATACAGAAAAATCACATGATTTCCCCTGAGAACACCCATACAGAAAAATCACATGATTTCCCCTGAGAACACCCATACAGAAAAATCACACGATTTCCCCTGAGAACACCCATACAGAAAAATCACACGATTTCCCCTGAGAACACCCGTACAGAAAAATCACATGATTTCCCCTGAGAACACCCATACAGAAAAATCACAGGATTTCCCCTGAGAACACCTGTACAAAAAAATCACAGGATTTCCCCTGAGAACACCCATACAGAAAAATCACATGATTTCCCCTGAGAACACCCATACAGAAAAATCACATGATTTCCCCCGAGAACACCCATACAGAAAAATCACACGATTTCCCCTGAGAACACCCGTACAGAAAAATTACAGGATTTCCCCTGAGAACACCTGTACAGAAAAATCTAATGATTTCACATTTGGAAAATCACTTGATTTCCCCTGAAATGTCACATATGAAATCATGTGAAAACACATGTTTTTGGAACACTTCACATGTGATCACGTTTTCACAACGGCAGTGTCATGTTATCACATGTTGCTTACATGTTGTCACGTTATCACATTAACTTCACATAAGATCACGTGATCACATGAAACATGAGTTTTTGGGACACTTCACACGTGATCACGTGAAATTCATGTTTTTCTTCCTCCATTGTCGTCACTACAAACATGTATTTTCAAAATATTTTTTTTCTCAATGTCTGCAATGTGTTTATGTGTAAAAATATAGGCTACCATTCAAAAGTTCCCAAAATGTGTTTAACACATTGATTACTGTAACGGGTGTCGTCGTCTGAAGAGGAAGAATCGGACCAAAGCGCAGCATGGTAAGTGTTCATGACTTTTATTTAAACTGAACACTAGAACAAAACAACAAAGTGCAAAATGAAACCGAAAGAGTCCTGTCGGGTGCAGAAAACACTAAACAGAAAATAACTACCCACAAAACACAGGTGGGAAAATGCTACCTAAGTATGGTTCCCAATCAGAGACAACGATAGACAGCTGTCCCTGATTGAGAACCACACCCGGCCAAAACAAAGAAATACAAAACCTATAAAAATGAACATAGAATGCCCACCCAAATCACACCCTGACCAAACCAAAATAGAGACATAAAAAGCTCTCTAAGGTCAGGGCGTGACAGTACCCCCCCCAAAGGTGCGGACTCTGGCCGCAAAACCTGAACCTATAGGGGAGGGTCTGGGTGGGCATTTCTCCGTGGTGGCGGCTCTGGTGCAGGACGTAAACCCTGCTCCACCTCTGGTTGGGCCCACTTAGGTGACGCCTCTAGTGCGAGGACCCTCGCCGCCGACCCCGGACTGGGGACCCTCGCCGCCGACCCCGGACTGGGGACCCTCGTAGCGGGCCCCGGACTGGGCACCCTCGTTGCGGGCCCCAGACTGGGCACCCTTGTTGGAGGCTCCGGACTGGAGGGCGTCGCTGTAGGCTCCGGACTGGAGGGCAACTCTGGAGGCTCCGGACTGGAGGGCGTCGCTGGATGCTCCGGACTAGATGGCGACTGGAGGCTCCGGACTGGAGGGCGTTGCTGGAGGCTCCGGACTGGAGACCGCCGCTGGAGGGAGGAGACGCAGAGACAGCCTGGTGCGTGGGGCTGCCACAGGGCCCAACAGGCTGGGGAGACCTACAGGAGGCCTGGTGCGTAGAGGAGACACAGGATGAACCGGGCTTTGGGGGAGCACTGGAGCTCTGGTGCGCAGCCTTGGCACCACTCCTCCAGGCTGAATGTCCACTTTAGCCTGGCCCCTCCAGAGTGCAGGCACAGGTCAAACCGGGCTGTGGGGGAGCACTGGAAATCTGGTGCTTACCACTTGCACCTCTCCACTTGGCTCAATGCCCACTTTAGCCCGGCACGGGCGGAGCGCAGGCATAGGACGAACTGATCAGTCCCAGCACACCGGAGACACAGTGTGCAGAGCCGGCGCAGGATACCCTGGGCCGAAACGGCGCACCGCAGACCAAGCGCGCTGAGCTGCCACACTCTGCCCTGGCTGGATGCCCACTCTCACATGGCACTTGCGGAGGGCTGGCATATAGCACACCGGGCTATGAGCGCGCACTGGAGACACCGTGCACTTTAACGCATAACACGGTGCCTGACCAGTACCACGCTGCTTCCGGTAAGCACGGGGAGTTGGCTCAGGTCTATAGCCTGACTCCGCCAATCTCCCCGTGTGCCCCCCCCAAAACGTTTTGGGGGGCTGCCTCTCGTGCCTGCTTTGCTCACTTGCCTCATATCGCCGCCTCTCAGCTTTAGCTACCTCCAGTTCCTTTTTCGGGCGGCGATATTCCCCAGCCTGTCTCCAGGGTCCCTTTCTGTCCAGTATCTCCTCCCATGTCCAGGAGTCCTGAACCCTCTACTCCTCCATACCACGCTGCTTGGTCCGCTTGTCGTGGGTAGTTCTGTAACGGGTGTCGTCGTCTGAAGAGGAAGAATCGGACCAAAGCGCAGCGTGGTAAATGTTCATGACTTTTATTTAAACTGAACACTAGAACAAAATAACAACATTTTGTGCATATATAATGATGACATTTTGTGACATTTTGTTCGTTTTGGTCTTCGGTAAGGTTTTTTGGGCTGTTGGTGCACACACATTTTTTCCCTCGAGGCCAGCCGAAGTTCAGGTGCCGATCAACATGGTCAATTAAGTGTCTGTTGTCATTCAATGATTTCTCACTTGAGAAAAACTGCACCTTAGTTAGATGTAAAATGTAAGAATCCCTGTTGACCATTCACCAACGAAAGGGCGTAGACTTCGCCTACCGACTTTGCCTACCGACTTTGCCTACCGACTTCGGCTTGCCTCAATATTTTTGTTTGCAAGAACAGCCAAAAACAACAGCCCAAAGAAACCTTGCCGAAGATCAAAAAAATGTCATAATATATGCACAAACTGTTCCAAACTGTTTAGGCTGGGAAGCATGCAGACGCCTTTACAGACAAGAGATCCTTGACTCCGTGGTGTGACAACCCCCATTACCCGTCTGGTAAAATCCTGAATCCCTTCCCCCTCACACGCATGCACACACACACATCCCCCTCCGGGCACTCGGAGGTCAAAGCGCTCTATACTGGAAGCAGTGTACAGGGCGTGTGGGAGAGCAGTAGAGACAGCCATGGTGGTGGGGAATGTATGCACCGTTTGTGTGGGCACGCGTGCTGGAAAGTGTGTTCATGTGCATGTTTTGGAAGAGAGAGGGGCAGAAACAGAGAAAGAGGTAGGGAGGGATGGATGGAGAAAAAGAGGGGGGTGCAGAGAGAGAAAGAATGAGGAATCTTGGCACCATTCACATCTTGTGGGTTCTACAGAGGCATTTTGTATGCTGGTTGCCTTTATGCCAACGATGCAATTCACCATGCCTCTGTGCCTGTCGTGCTACATGTTTTACCAGCGCTCTTATCAGGCTCTGACTGCGGTAAGCCATGGTCGTTCAGGTCTGGTCGTTCAGGTCTGGCTTGCGTGCGCCTGCGCATCTCGGCAGCACAAAGCTTATTAAAGGAACAGGCAGAGCCACAAACGCTGCCACATTCAGAGCTGCTATTGTGGTCTGCTCTCCGTGAGCATTGGGTGGAACAGCCTGGAATACAGTCTAATGGTTATTGGCTTTAGAGCACGCATTGGATCACATGTACACTGCATGGCACTGGAAGTCTGTTTGTGGCCCCCATCTAACACAGGGGCAGGAAGCCATAATGGAAAACACTGGAAATTCTTTCTTCCAGATATCACAGAAAATAACAGAGGTCTTTTGGCATCATTACTGCATTGTTTTCTAAGAGCAGCCAGACTAGCAGTCCATCTGGTCTGGTGTCATTCTCTCTCTCCAACAAACAAACCCCATCTCTCCTTTCCTCTTCTTCTCCAGTCTCCTATAGTGAACTGATTGGAAAACAGCAGTGGAATATAGTCATCAACAAAGTGAACCTCCTTCCTCTGGCTGTGAGAGGGGAGTGTGTGTGTGTGTGTGTGTGTGTGTGTGTGTGTGTGTGTGTGTGTGTGTGTGTGTGTGTGTGTGTGTGTGTGTGTGTGTGTGTGTGTGTGTGTGTGTGTGTGTGTGTGTGTGAGTGTGTGTGTGTGTGTGTGTGTGTGTGCGTGCTTGTGTCTGTGTGCGTGCGTCTGTGTGCATGCGTGCCTGCTTGTGTGTATGTCTTCATACATGCGTGTATGCGAGTGTGTGTGTGTGTGTGCTGTGGTGGGGCTGTGGCACTTCCCACAGAAGGAGAACACATGAGAACATTACCACTGCTGCAGCTGCCTCTCTGTCCCTCTCCCCTGCCCGGCTCGCCTCTTAAAGGAACAGGCGGCCGCTGGGCGAGCGAGTGGAGGAGCTACCGTGACACCCAGCACTCTGCACCACAGCACACAGTGTGCCAAGCAGCTCCCAGGCTTCCTGTTCTAGACACCACACTGCCAATGACTTTCACATGGAAGCCAGCGGATGGACGGGGTGATGTTTAGAGGGAAGTGCCACAGCTCAATATTAGGAAGGTGTTCTTAATGTATGGTATACTCAGTGTACATTGTAGACATCTGTGGGGAAATCCCCCGATAATGTGAAAGAGATCTTCTGACTTCCTAATCCAATCATCAAGAGAATGTCAATTCAGTGATAATTCATCCCAATCTGGGTTCTACTGTACTGTGTTTGTGTGGCTGAATCCACAATGAATTGATTTTTACAGTCAGTCATCATATGTTGTGAACATCAACACTACATTCAAAACAGCATGATAATCAATTCTTTTTTACATGCACTATTGCCCCAAGTGTTGTACATGAGCAGGAACTTGATTAAATTAATCTTGGGAATCTTGAGTATGTCACCATAGATGCGCACTGATCTTTTTAAAAGTATAGTATACAGTGCCTTCAGAAAATATTCACACCCCTTGACTTTTTCCACATTTTGTTGTGTTACAGCCTGAATTTAAAATGGATTACTTTTAGATTTTCTGGTCACATACCCCATAATGTCAAATTGGAATTATGTTTTTCAAAATGTTAATAGATTAATTAAAAATAAGAAGCTGAAATGGCTTGAGTGAATAAGTATCCAACCCCTTTGTTAAATTCAGGAGTACAAAGTTGCTTAACAAGTCACATAATAAGTTGCATGGACAGTAATAGTGTTTAACATGATTTTTGAATAACTTCCTCATCTAGGGTATGTACCCCACACATACAATTATCTGTAAGGTCCCTCAGTTGAGCAGTGAATTTCAAACACAGATTCAACCACAATAGGTGATCTCACAAAGAAGGTCATCTATTGGTAGATGGGTATAAATAAAAAAGCAGACATTGAATATTCCTTTAAGCATGGTGAAGTTACTAGTTACACTTTGGAAGGTGTATCAATATACCCATTCATTACAAATATACAGGCATCCTTCCTAACTCAGTTGCTGGAGAGGAAGAACCACTCAGGGATTTCACCATGAGGCCAATAGTGACTTTAAAACAGTTACAGAGTTTAATGGCTGTGATGGGAAAAAACTGAGGATGGATCAACAACATTGCAGTTACTCCACAATACTAACCTAATTGACAGAGTGAATAGAAGGAAGCCTGTACAGAATACAAATATTTCAAAACATGCATCCTGTTTGCAACAAGGCACTAAAGTAATACTGCAAAAAACGTTTTGTCTTAAATACAAAGTGTTATGTTTGGGGCAAATCCAATACAACATATTACTGAGTACCACTGTCACGCAGGACTAGGTGGGTGAAAGAATCAGAAGCAGAGAGAGAGCCGCTTAGGAAAAATATTCCTTTTTACTATTTCACAAAAAATGATAAGCCCGAACATCCAGGGCACAGAGAAACACTTGCCAACAACCCAAAACACACACACGTAACCAAAAGACAATCCCGCACAAAACAAGGGCGGGTCAAACTCCTAAATATAGGGAAGCTCATTACGAAACCAAAAACCACAGGTGCAACTAATAAGACAAAACAAACAGACAAACGAAAAAGGGATCGGTGGCGGCTAGTAGGACGGTGACGACGACCGCCGAGCACCGCCCGAACAGGCAGGGGCGCCAACTTCGGCGGAAGTTTTCAAGCATAGTGGTGGTTGCATCATGTATGGGTATGCTTGTAATTGTTAAGGACCCGGGAGTTCTTCAGGATAAAAAAATTAAAGAATGGAGCTAAACACAGGCAAAATCCTAGAGTAAAACCTGCTTTCCACCAGACACTGGTAGATTAATTCACCTTTCAGCAGGACAATAACCAAAAACACAAGGCCAAATCTACACTGGAGTTGCTTACCAAGACAGTGAATGTTCCTGAGTGGCCGGGTTACAGTTTTGACTTAAATCTACTTGAAAATCTATGGCAAGACCTGAAAATGGTTGTCTAGCAAGGATCAACAACCAATTTGACAGAACTTGAAGAATTTTAAAAAGAATAATGGGCAAATGTTGCACAATCCAGACTTACCCAGAAAGACACAGCTGTAATCGCTACCAAAGGTGCTTCTATAAAGTATTGATCATTTTCAATACATTTGCAAACATTTCTAAAAACATGTTTTCACTTTGTCATTATGGGGTATTGTGTGTAGATGGGTAAGATAATTTTTTTAATCCTTTTGAATTCACACAACAATATGTTGAATACGTCAAGTGGTATGAATTCTTTCTGAAGGCTCTGTATATAACCTTAAGCATAGATGACAGTATGCCTGAATATGCTGTTTAAGGCCTAAGGTTTGTAGTTTTACAAGCACAAAAAGGAGTCTGAGTCTCCAAAGTGAAAGAGAGAGAAGGATCAGGGTATCATTTATGACTCAGTGGTGAGCCAGAGAGGAGGTTTCAGTACTGCCTTGTGTTTACTTGTTTATGGATCTGTTGTTATTTTAGTTCACCTTAATTTTATCAGGGAGTCATACCGAGATCAAGGTCTCTTTAACAGATGAGGCATGAAGGACAGAAATTAACAAAAATACATACATCAAAATATAAATACAAATTGTAAGAAGAAAGAAAAACAAGATCCTAAAAAACAAACACATTCAACAGTAAAAAGGTCCTCAATCAGCTTTATGAATTGGTCTAGAGACACCAAAACATCAAATTTAAGAACATTTAGAACATTGTTCCACAAATAAAGTTTACTCAGTAGAGGCCAAAGGAATTTCTAGAGTTAGCCATCCCTGAGATGAAAACATGACAAAGGTTCAACCTACAATACGTGACATCAAAGAGGGCCAACCAACTTTCTGGTAGAGAATGCAGTGATGAGTACTAAAATTGTTGCCTGTAATGAAACGCAGTGTGATATGATAAACTGCATCTAATGGCTTTAATGAAGTGGCAGCTGCGTTCATATAGATGATGTCACCATAGGCTAGGACCGATAGGAACCTTGACTGAATAATCTGCTTTCTACTATTTAGTGAGAGGCAGGACCTATTTCTACAGAAGAAGCCCATTTTTGTTTTCAGCTTCTCATCAATATGCTTTTTAAAATACAGCTTTTCATCTATCCAGATGTACAGATATTTGTAAGCAGGGACACGATCAATATGGACACCATCTAAAGTAAATATGCTAAAACCATCAGAGTTATTTTTATGCGCACAAGAGAACTACATACACCACATGACCACAAGTATGTGGACACCTGCTTGTCGAACATCTCATTCCAAAATCATGGGCATTAATATGGAGTTGGTCCCCCCTTTGCTGCTATAACAGCCTCCCCTCTTCTGGGAAGGCGTTCCACTAGATGTTGGAACATCTAGTGAATGGACTTGCATCCATTCAGCCACAAGAGCATTTATGAGGTCAGCACTGATGTTGGGCAATTAGGCCTGGCTCGAATCCCAAAGGTATTCGATGAGGTTGAGGTCAGGGCTTTGTGCAGGCCAGTCAAGTTCTTCTACAGCGATCTCGACAAACCTTTTCTCTGTATAGACCTCGCTTTGTGCACGGGGGCATTGTCATGCTGAAACAGAAAGGCTCTTCCCCAAACTGTTGCCACAAAGTTGGATGCACAGAATCGTCTAGAATGTCATTGTATGCTGTAGTGTTAAGATTTCCCTTCACTGGAACTAAGGGGCCTAGCCTGAACCATAAAAAACAGCCCCAGACCATTATTCCTCCTCCACCAAACTTTAAAGTTGGCACTATGCATTGTAGCAGGTAGCGCTCTCCTGGCATCCGCCAAACTCTGATAGATGGTGAATTGTGATTCATCACTCAAGAAAACGCGTTTCCAATGCTCCAGAGTCCAATGGCGGCAAGCTTTACACCACTCCAGGTGACGCTTGGCATTGCGCATGGTGATCTTAGGCTTGTGTGCGGCCATGGAAACCCATTTCATGAAGCTCCCGACGAACAGTTCTTGTGCTGACGTTGCTTCCAGAGACAGTTTGAACTTAGTTTAGAATTCGGTAGTGAGTGTTTTAAAAGTTAACCAAGGACAGACATTTTTTACGCACTATGCCCTTCAGTACTCAGCGGTCCCGTTCTGTTTTTTTTTTTTTTTTTTTTTTTTTTTACATTTTCACCATAATTTAACCAGGTAGGCCAGTTGAGAACAAGTTCTCATTTACAACTGCGACCTGGCCAAGATAAAGCAAAGCAGTACGACAAAAACAACAATACAGTTACACATGGGATAAACAAACTTGCAGTCAATAACACAATAGAAAAATCGGTATACAGTGTGTGCAAATGAAGTAAGGAGGTAAGGCAATAAATAGGCCAATAGTGGTGAAGTAATTACAATTTAGCAATTTACACTGGAGTGATATATGAGCAGATGAGGATGTGCAAGTAAAAATACTGGTGTGCAAAAGAGCAGAAAAACTAAAACAAATATGGGGATGAGGTAGGTAGTTGGTTGGATGGTCTATTTACAGATGGGCTGTGTACAGCTACAGCGATCGGTAAGCTGCTCTGACAGCTGACGCTTAAAGTTAGTGAGAGAGATTTAAGTTTCCAACTTCAGTGAATTTTGCAATTCGTTACAGTCTTTGGCAGCAGAGAACTGGAAGGAAAGGCGGCTTTGGGGATGACCACTGAAATATACCTGCTGGAGCGCGTGCTACGGGTGGGTGTTGCTATGGTGACCAGTGAGGTGAGATAAGGCGTAGCCTTACCTTGCAAAGACTTACAGATGACCTGGAGCCAGTGGGTTTGGCGACAAATATGTAGCGAGAACCAGCCAACGAGAGCATACAGGTCGCAATGGTGGGTAGTATTTACATTTACATTTAAGTCATTCAGCAGACGCTCTTATCCAGAGCGACTTACAAATTGGTGCATTCACCTTATGATATCCAGTGGAACAACCACTTTACAATAGTGCATCTAAATCTTTTAAGGGGGGGGGGGGGGGTGGTTAGAAGGATTACTTTGTCCTATCCTAGGTATTCCTTAAAGAGGTGGGGTTTCAGGTGTCTCCGGAAGGTGGTGATTGACTCCGCTGACCTGGCGTCGTGAGGGAGTTTGTTCCACCATTGGGGTGCCAGAGCAGCGAACAGTTTTGACTGGGCTGAGCGGGAACTATACTTCTTCAGAGGTAGGGAGGCGAGCAGGCCAGAGGTGGATGAACGCAGTGCCCTTGTTTGGGTGTAGGGCCTGATCAGAGCCTGAAGGTACGGAGGTGCCGTTCCCCTCACAGCTCCGTAGGCAAGCACCATGGTCTTGTAGCGGATGCGAGCTTCAACTGGAAGCCAGTGGAGAGAGCGGAGGAGCGGGGTGACGTGAGAGAACTTGGGAAGGTTGAACACCAGACGGGCTGCGGAGTTCTGGATGAGTTGTAGGGGTTTAATGGCACAGGCAGGGAGCCCAGCCAACAGCGAGTTGCAGTAATCCAGACGGGAGATGACAAGTGCCTGGATTAGGACCTGCGCCGCTTCCTGTGTGAGGCAGGGACGTACTCTGCGAATGTTGTAGAGCATGAACCTACAGGAACGGGTCACCGCCTTGATGTTAGTTGAGAACGACAGGGTGTTGTCCAGGATCACGCCAAGGTTCTTAGCACTCTGGGAGGAGGACACAATGGAGTTGTCAACCGTGATGGCGAGATCATGGAACGGGCCTTCCCCGGGAGGAAGAGCAGCTCCGTCTTGCCGAGGTTCAGCTTGAGGTGGTGATCCGTCATCCACACTGATATGTCTGCCAGACATGCAGAGATGCGATTCGCCACCTGGTTATCAGAAGGGGGAAAGGAGAAGATTAATTGTGTGTCGTCTGCTTAGCAATGATAGGAGAGACCATGTGAGGATATGACAGAGCCAAGTGACTTGGTGTATAGCGAGAATAGGAGAGGGCCTAGGACAGAGCCCTGGGGGACACCAGTGGTGAGAGCACGTGGTGAGGAGACAGATTCTCAGGAGGATTCAGGAGGGAGGAGAAGGTGGCAAAGAGCTTCCTAGGGTTAGAGGCAGATGCTTGGAATTTAGAGTGGTAGAAAGTGGCTTTAGCAGCAGAGACAGAAGAGGAAAATGTAGAGAGGAGGGAGTGAAAGGATGCCAGGTCCGCAGGGAGGCGAGTTTTCCTCCATTTCCGCTCGGCTGTCCGGAGCCCTGTTCTGTGAGCTCGCAATGAGTCGTCGAGCCACGGAGCAGGAGGGGAGGACCGAGCCGGCCTGGAGGATAGGGGACATAGAGAGTCAAAGGATGCGGAAAGGGAGGAGAGGAGGGTTGAGGAGCAGAATCAGGAGATAGGTTGGAGAAGGTTTGAGCAGAGGGAAGAGATGATAGGATGGAAGAGGAGAGAGTAGCGGGGGAGAGAGAGCGAAGGTTGGGACGGCGCGATACCATCCGAGTAGGGGCAGAGTGGGAAGTGTTGGATGAGAGCGAGAGGGAAAAGGATACAAGGTAGTGGTCGGAGACTTGGAGGGGAGTTGCAATGAGATTAGAGGAAGAACAGCATCTAGTAAAGATGAGGTCAAGCGTATTGCCTGCCTTGTGAGTAGGGGGGGAAGGTGAGAGGGTGAGGTCAAAAGAGGAGAGGAGTGGAAAGAAGGAGGCAGAGAGGAAGGAGTCAAAGGTAGACATGGGGAGGTTAAAGTCACCCAGAACTGTGAGAGGTGAGCCATCCTCAGGAAAGGAACTTATCAAGGCGTCAAGCTCATTGATGAACTCTCCAAGGGAACCTGGAGGGCGATAAATGATAAGGATGGTAAGCTTGAAAGGGCTGGTAACTGTGACAGCATGGAATTCAAAGGAGGCGATAGACAGATGGGTCAGGGGAGAAAGAGAGAATGTCCACTTGGGAGAGATGAGGATCCCAGTGCCACCACCCCGCTGACCAGAAGCTCTCGGGGTGTGCGAGAGCACGTGGGCAGACGAGGAGAGAGCAGTAGGAGTAGCAGTGTTATCTGTGGTAATCCATGTTTCCGTCAGTGCCAAGAAGTCGAGGGACTGGAGGGAAGCATAGGCTGAGATGAACTCTGCCTTGTTGGCCGCAGATCGGCAGTTCCAGAGGCTGCCGGAGACCTGGAACTCCACGTGGGTCGTGCGCGCTGGGACCACCAGGTTAGAGTGGCAGCGGCCACGCGGTGTGAAGCGTTTGTATGGTCTGTGCAGAGAGGAGAGAACAGGGATAGACAGACACATAGTTGACAGGCTACAGAAGAGGCTACGCTAATGCAAAGGAGATTGGAATGACAAGTGGACTACACGTCTCGAATGTTCAGAAAGTTAAGCTTACGTTGCAAAAAATCTTATTGACTAAAATGATTAAAATGATACAGTACTGCTGGCTGGTGAAGTAGGCTAGCTAGCAGTGGCTGCATTGTTGACTTTGTTTGAAAGTGTAGCTGGCTAGGTAACCTCGATAACTGGCTAGGTAACCTCGATAATTACTCTAAACTACACAATTATCTTAGATACAAAGACAGCAGAGACAACTATGTAGCTAGCTAACACTACACTAATCAAGTCGTTCCGTTGTAATGTTATAGTTTCTACAGTGCTGCTATTCGGTAGAAGTTGGCTAGCTGGGTAGCTAGCAGTTGTTGACTAGGTAGGAGAGCGGTGGCGCGGCGACGAAAGTAGCTGGCTAGCTAACCTCGATAATTACTCTAAACTACACAATTATCTTAGATACAAAGACAGCAAAGACAACTATGTAGCTAGCTAACACTACACTAATCAAATCGTTCCGTTGTAATGTATTAGTTTCTACAGTGCTTCTAGTCTGTAGAAGTTGACTAGCTAGCTAGCAGTTATTGACTAGGTAGGAGAACGGTGGCGCGGCGCGCCGGACGAAAATTGCTGGCTAGCTAACCTCGATAATTACTCTAAACTACACAATTATCTTAGATACAAAGACAGCAGAGACAACTATGTAGCTAGCTAACACTACACTAATCAAGTATATGGGGCTTTGGTGACAAAACGGATAGCACTGTGATAGAGTAGAGTGGAGCGTTGGAGGCTATTTTGTAAATGACATCACCAAAGTCATGGATCGGTAGGATAGTCAGTTTTACGAGGGTATGTTGGCAGCATGAGTGAAGAAGGCTTTGTTTCGAAATAGGAAGCCAATTCTAGATTTAATTTTGGATTGGAGATGCTTAATGTGAGTCTGGAAGGAGAGTTCACATTCTAGCCAGACACCTAGGTATTTGTAGTTGTCCACATATTCTAAGTCAGAACCTTCCAGAATAGTGATGCTAGTCGGGCGGGTGGGTGCGGGCAGAAATCGGTTGAAGAGCATGCATTTCGTTTTACTAGCATTGAAGAGCAGCTGGAGGCCACGGAAGGAGTGTTGTATAGCATTGAAGCTCGTTTGGAGGTTTGTTACCACAGTGTCCAAAGAAGGGCCAGATACATACAGAATGGTGTTGTCTGCGTAGAGGTGGATCAAAGAATCACCTGCAGCAAGAACGACATCATTGATGTATACAGAGAAAAGAGTCAGCCCGAGAATTGAAACCTGTGGCACCACCTAGAGACTGCCAGAGGTCTGGACAACAGGCCCTCCGATTTGACACACTGAACTCTATCTGAGAAGTAGTTAGTGAACCAGGCGAGGCAGTCAGAGAAACCAAGGCTGAGTCTGCCGATAAGAATACGGTGATTGACAGAATCGAAAGCCTTGGCCAGGTCGATGAAGAAAGTTGCACAGTACTGTCTTTTATCAATTGCAGTTATGATATCGTTTAGGACCTTGAGCATGGCTGAGGTGCACCCGTGACCAGCTCGGAAACCAGATTGCATAGCGGAGAAGGTACGGTGGGATTCGAAATGGTCGGTGATCTGTTTGTTCACTTGGCGTTCGAAGACTTTAGAAAGGCAGGGCAGGATGGATATAGGTCTGTAACAGTTTGGGTCTCAAGTGTCTCCCCCTTTGAAGAGGGGGATGACCGCGGCCGCTTTCCAATTTTTAGGAATCTCAGACAATACGAAAGAGAGGTTGAGCAGACTAGTAATAGTAATAGTTGAAACAATGGCAGTGGATCATTTTAGAAAGAGAGGGTCCAGATTGTCTAGCCCAGCTGATTTGTAGGGATCCAGATTTTGCTGCTCTTTCAGAACATCAGCTGTCTGGATTTGGGTGAAAGAGAAGCGGGGGGGGGGGGGGGGGGGGGGGGGCCAGCAACTGCGGGGGGTGCAGAGCTGTTGGCCGGGTTTGGGGTAGCCAGGTGGAAAGCATGGCCAGCCGTAGAGAAATGCTTCTTGATATTCTCGATTATCGTGGATTTATCAGTGGTGACAGTGTTTCCTAGTCTCAGTGCAGTGGGCAGATGGGAGGAGGTGCTCTTATTCTCCATGCTTTACAGTGTCCCGTAAACGTTTTGGAATTAGTGCTGCAGGATGCAAATTTCCGTTTGAACAAGCTAGCCTTAGCTTTCCTAACTGACTGTGTGTACTGGTTCCTGACTTTCTTGAAAAGTTGCATATCGCGGGGACTATTCGATGCTAGTGCAGTATGCCACAGGGTGCTTTTGTGCTGGTCAAGGGCAATCAAGTCTGGAGTAAACCAAGGGCTTTATCTGTTCTTAGTTCTACATTTTTTGAAAGGTGCATGCTTATTTAAGATGGTGAGGAAAGTACTTTTAAAGAACAACCAGGCATCCTCTACTGACGGGATGAGGTCAATATCCTTCCAGGATACCCAGGCCAGGTCGATTAGAAAGGCCTGCTCGCTGAAGAGTTTTAGGGAGCGTTTGACAGTGATGAAGGGTGGTCGTTTGACCGCAGACCCATAACGGACGCAGGCAATGAGGCGGTGGTCCCTGAGATCCTGGTTGAAAACAGCAGAGGTGTATTTAGGGGGCAAGTTGGTCAGGATGATATCTATGAGGGTGCTCATGTTTACGGATTTGGGGTTGTACCTGGTAGGTTCCTTGATAATTTGTATGAGATTGAGGGCATCTATCTTAGATTGTAGGATGGTCAGGGTGTTAAGAATATCCCAATTTAGGTCACCTAGCAGTACAAACTCTGATGACAGATGGGAGGCAATCAATTCACATATGGTGTCCAGGGCACAGCTGGGAGCTGATGGGGGTCTATAACAAGCGGCAACAGTGAGGGACTTATTTCTGGAGAGATGGATCTTTAAAAGTAGAAGCTCGAACTGTTTGGGCATAGACCTGGATAGTATGACAGAACTCTGCAGGCTATCTCTACAGTAGACTGCAATTCCACCCCCTTTAGCAGTTCTGTCTTGACGGAAAATGTTGTAATTGAGGTGGCCTTCCTAAGCCAGGATTCAGACACGGCTAGGACATCAGGGTTGGCAGAGTGTGCTAAAGCAGTGAATAAAGCAAACATATGGAGGAGGCTTCTGATGTTAACATGCATGAACCCAAGGCTTTTACAGTTGCAGAAGTCAACAAATGAGAGCGCCTATGGACACACAGTGCCTGGGTTAACCTCTACATCACCAGAGGAACGGAGGAGGAGTAGGATGAGGGTACGGCTAAAGGCTATAAGAACTGATCGTCTAGTGCTTTGGGAACAGAGAATAAAAGGAGCAGA
Source organism: Salvelinus fontinalis (assembly GCF_029448725.1). Classification (NCBI taxonomy): domain Eukaryota; kingdom Metazoa; phylum Chordata; class Actinopteri; order Salmoniformes; family Salmonidae; genus Salvelinus; species Salvelinus fontinalis. The sequence goes on from NC_074669.1 coordinate 13,433,719, forward strand.
TTTCTGGGCGTTGTAGGATAGATTCAGGGCATAGTGTACAGACAAGGGTATGGTAGGGTGCGAGTACAGTGGGGGTAAATCTAGGCATTGAGTGACGATTAGAGAGGTTGCATCTCTGGAGGCACCAGTTAAGCTAGGTGCCGTCTCCGCGTGTGTGGGATGTGGGACAAGGGGGCTATCTGAGGCATGTTAAGCAGGATGAGGGGCTCCGCAGTAAAATAAAACAATGAGAGCTGCCCTAAACAACAGTATACAAGACATATTGACATTAGAGAGAGGCATAAAGCAATCACAGGTGTTGATTGGGAGAGCTAAGACAACGGGTGAGACAACAGCGGGTAAACAGCTGAGACAACAACAACGGGTTAATGGCGATGAATGGTCAGAGAGGGTCAGTTAGCTACGGCGTTCAGGAAGATAGCGGGCCGTGGCTAGCAGATGGATCATCACCAACATCCACGACTTAGAGGCCGGTTGAGAGCACATCGGCCGAATTACGTCAGCAGACCAGCAGACCAGTCGTGATGGATCGGCGGGGCACCGTGTTGACAAAGGGTCCAGGCCAATTGGCAAGAGAGGTATTGTAGTTAGTTGGTGTACTTTGTTTGCTAGCCGGGAGATAGTCCTAGCTCGAGGCTAACTGGTGCAAACTTCTGGACAAGGGCGTTAGCCACAATTACCACTTGGTACTAGCTAGCAAGTTATGAAGATCCGGTGTAATGGTCCAGAGCTTGCGGCAGGAATCTGGTGATGTAGTGGGGAAAAAAGCAGTCCGATATGCCCCTGGGCTGATATCACGCTGTGCAGACAGGCAGGTATTATCCGCGCTATCGAGGCTAAAGTGGCTGGTGTCCGAGCTAAAGGTAAAGACCGCTAACAGTGGCTAACAATGACTAAATAGCTCATAGCTAATTAGCTGGCTAGCTTCTGATGGCTAGCTTCTGATGGAGGTTCCAGTTATAAGGTTAAAAAAATAGCAGATCCGTACCACATTGGGTGAGGCGGGTTGCAGGAAGGTATATTTAATTCGAAAATAGGAAAAAGAGATTGAAATATAATGAAATGTAAACAAAAAAATGAAAAAGACTGAATATTTTCATAGGACAAAAACAAACACGTCTTACTGCTGCGCCATCTTGGGATATGGGCTGTGAGCTTGTGTGGCCTATCACTTCGCGTCTGAGCAAAGTTTTCCAACATTTACTGTTTTCCAACATTTAGAAGGATCCCCAGCAGCCAAAGATAGAGCTTAAAAAGTAGCTTGATTTAGCTTTCTTAATCAATAGTACATCTGTTTCTCAATTGTCTGAAAGTTGTCAGTCCACTACAGAGTCAGTTTTCCTTGCTTTGGTCCAGGCCTGATTTCTTGTCTGAATGAGCTCAGATAGCTCAGAAGAAAACCAAGGGTTAGATCTATCTTTGTCTCTGAATTGTTTAAAGGGGCGTGTTTATCTGCCAGAGGAATAAATATGGAGGATAGATTTTCAAGAGCCAACTCAGGATCAGGAATACAGGAGAGAGTGGCTAAATCAAAGTAGAACATGTAAAAACCCTTGAGGAGAAAACTTTTTAAAATGTCTCTTCTTAATAAATTAAACAAGGATTAGTATTTTGCAGTTTCGTATCTCTAATATATACTATGGGGAAATGATCACTGAGATCAAATGCAAATTCTCCACTAGCTAATATTTATAAGGGTTATTTGTAAGATTTAAATCAATCAATGAGGAGTTAACAGGGTTTTTCAAATTTAGCCATGTAGGTTTTGAGATTAATTGAGTCAGATTAAAATCAATGCATATACTCTTATATTGATTTGAGGCCGGGGATAGCCAATCTAGATTCAAATTGTCTAAAATGCCAAACTACGAAGACAGCAGGCAGCAGGGGGTGCGGTAAATCCCAGCAACAATTAATGTGTATTCTGGTTTATGGATACATCTTCAACCAAATTTGTGTGTTTAATGACCTTGGGAACAGAAATATTTAAAGATTGAGATGCCATGAAATTAGATTTGGCATATATGGCCACTCCTCCCCTTTCTGTAATTTGTCACATCTAAATACATTATAATAATTTATTTCAATGTCTTTATTAGAGACAGAACCATTTAACCATGTTTGAATGTCAGGATAGGAGTCCTGTACCCAAATGTCAATTGTATCCATTTTTTAAATCATACTTTGCACATTTAGGTGCATTAGCCCAAGCCCCCTACGAGATGTGCTCTGTGCTCCCCGTCTCTGGCCCCAAAAGAGGCCCCAGCACCACACACACACACACACACACACACACACACACACACACACACACACACACACACACACACACACACACACACACACACACACACACACACACACACACACACACACACACCTAAGGCAGGTGCTGAGAAATGGGCTGAGGAAGGCATCCATTGGCTCTGCATTAAATTATTCAACCTGTGATTAATTATCATTTGCCCCCCCCACAATGGGAGGAGCTGGGGGAATTCCTCTGCTGGACAGCAATTTATAGATTTTTTCTTCCAACTCTGTAGAATATCTGAAATGGTTGCTACACTACACATATCCATTGTGTTTCTATTGACATTGTATAACAAAGACGTTTGCTACAGAGGAAGGTTGCTCGGTGCAGTGTGGTGGTCTATGAGGGTTATTTTTAACTATATCAAAACAATAAATAATTGAACCTGAGTAGCTCCACCCCCAGCCACTTAGGATCTTAACGGTAGAGGCAGAACGTAGCTATTCAATTCGATCATTAGGTAAGTTAAGGCAACAACTGACAATAAGACAGGGGGCGGCAGTTGACTTTTTAGGTCTCTCAGTTGAGGTTACTCGACAGGCAAAGGCTACAACTCTCCAGACTAGCTGCCTGCTTTACATTCACTCCTCTTTAAACCCCTCTCATCATCAACCTCAGCTCTTTGATACAGGTCATGGCACCAATGTAACCAACTGTTTTACACCCTGGCTGTTGATGCTCACCGCTCCAACTAGCTTTTGGTCTGAAGACTACAATGTTTTTTATGTCTCAGACAAGGTTCCTCATCATGTGATTCTAAGAATCGCTAAAGAATTGCTACAACACTAAGCAAGAGATGACAACAACCGCTACAACACTAAGCAAGAGATGACAACAACCGCTACAACACTAAGCAAGAGATGACAACAACCGCTACAACACTAAGCAAGAGATGACAACAACCGCTACAACACTAAGCACGCACTAAATATCTACTTTGGCTCACCAACAGGCAAACTTATGTCCTCATTCAAAAATAATAATACATACTTGACTCAGTTGCAAAGCACAAACCTGTAACTGCTACATTTTGGGGAGACTGCGACTCATTATTTTGATACGTTTTCACGCAGGCAGTAGTAGCCTTTCACACAATGGTCAGTTTGGCTATTTGTGTAATTCAATTAGCTACCATGAAATGTATTTGTCCAACCCCTCAGCTACCTAGGACTGCTCAGTAAATTAAGTCAATGTTGTTGTGCGGATAAAACGGGTTTGAGCCTTTGGTCAACCCAGTAGTCCTCTTGAATTTATGATTTGAGAAATGTAAACCATCAGTTAGTGATAGGGCAAAAACCAAAACGTGCCCCCCTTGGGATCCCAAGGGGCGAGTTTGGGAAATGCTGGCCTGATTGGAGGATTTCAGTTTTTCCTATCTCAATTCTTACATGTTTCTGAGGTCAGTAAACAAGAAGCGTGTTCGTTCCCCTTTAAGAAGCCCCCACCATTCCCTAGCGGAGGGAGTGTGAATACATTCTCGAACAGCGGTTGAGGGGGAAAAAAATCCACCATCGGTCTGTTTCAAGTTCCCCCAATAGAAACTGTGCCTGATTTGTGGCCAATGTTGGAGATGTGAAAAAAAGGAGGAGGAGGAGGAGGAGGGGGGGAGGAGGGGGGGAGGAGGAGGAGGATAAGGAAAAACACTAAAGGGGTAGCTATGGAGATAGAACGTTTGGCTGGCTGCTTTCTTTGACAGGTGTTGAGTGGGGTAAAAGTCTTAAAACAGAATCCAGCATGTACGCTAAAGGTAAAGGAGCTGTCGTCCCTTCCGATAGCCAAGCGAGAGAAAAGTAAGTGAATTATGCACTATTTAAGAGTTTTACCTGGTTAAAAGGAAGCTCCAACTTTCTAAACTATAGCTACCATAATGTATAGGTCTGTACATTACTCGCTCGCTCTCCTGAGTGTTGTTTGCTCCCGCGGTGGTAAGTCTCTAACTTTATTTTTATTTTTACTTTCTCCTTCTTTTAGAGGACATTTATTAAAACATGATCGCAACATTATCGCAATCAACCGAATAGTTGTACATTTGAGGTTATAAATGTATCGCTGTCTAGAATTTAAATATCAAATATAGCGCTCATGCAGCGATTGCAAGAAATAACATAATTGCTACTTCGAACAACGATTTTGTGCATGACATTCTATTTTAGAAGATATGTAATCTAAGTATGTTGTTTTTCTGTAAGCAGTTGCATGCAGCATGGACGCTGACTCACATATTGTTTGAATGTGCAAAGTTTTGAGACGCGTTTCTAGGGATTTAAAAAAATGCAATCGACCCATACAGTAGGTCGACTAGATATCTTCTCTAGACGTCTTATTATAGATTTCTTCTTACTCTATTCGTGTTCATGAAGATTTTGTGCTGGACATCCCACCTGAGCAAATGAAGAGAAGTTCTGACTTGTCTGTTAAATGAACTTGAGTTACAGCTACGTAAACTTGTAAGCGTTGTATATATAAGCAATGCAGCCTAACATCAATGTTAAGAGAAGTGTTACTGTAAAATATGTATATATATATATATATATATATATATATATATATATATATCGAACTGATACATGTTTGAAAAGTCTTGGACTAACACTTACAAACTATATAACCTCAATCCTTTTGAAATAATTTGTCCAAATATCAAGTGTCTAATTTATGAGGCTTTGAATATTAATAACGGCTATATCATAGTACAAGCAAAGCCTTTATCCTCTTTGGGATAAAAGGCAAAGAAACTGCCATAACTTTTCAAGTGTCAAATTAACGATTTTGATTATAAGAGGCACAGATTTTAACCAGTGCTTTGCAAACAGGCAACATCTTATGTACTTTGTTTCTTTCTATGCGACACAAGCTATTGTGTTGTGATCCTGATAGGATCATCACTTTGTTACATATTTAGCCTTCACACACGATGTAACGATGACTGTCACAACTATGAACCGAGTTTCATGTCCCAAGATCACAAAGATAATGTGGAGACTTCGATCAAGGCACCTGGATAGCAGTGCTATCTCATGTTGCTTTTTTCTCCTGCATGAATAAATACAATACCTGTATCATGGAGAAACAGTACCTCATTTCAAACTCTCCTATGTTGGCTTTCGATGCTTATCCAGATGTTTGTATTTTGTTTAAAATACAGTACCAGTCAAGTTTGGACACACCTACTCATTCAAGGTTTTTTCTTTATTTTACTATTTTCTACATTGTAGAATAATAGTAAAGGCATCAAAACTATGAAATAACACATATGGAATCATGTAGTAACCAAAAAACTGTTAAACTAATAAAAATATATTTTATATTCTTCAAAGTAGCCACCCTTTGCCTTGATGACAGCTTTGCATGCTCTTGGCATTCTCTCAACCAGCTTCACCTGGAATGCTTTGTCGAAGTTGCCTTCATCCTATGGCTGACTGTGGGGGATCATGATGATGAGGATTACTTGTAGGCTTTCCTGAGTTAAAATTCACATTAGGAAATCATTAAATTGAAACCAATTAGAATTAGTTTTCCTCCCACTAAAGGGCTTTATTACAGACATATACTCCTCAGCACCCTCCTTGGGCTGGCATGGTTACACGTGGTCTGCGGTTTTGAGGCCAGTTGGACAGAGTGCCAAATTCTCTAACATGACGTTGGTGGTGGCTTATGGTAGAGAAATTATCATTACATCTCTGGCAACAGCTCTGGTGGACATTCCTGCGGTCAGCATGCTAATTGCATGCTCCCTCAACTTGAGACATCTATGGCATTGTGTTTTCTGCACATTTTAGTTACCTTTTATTGTTCCCAGCACAAGATGCATCTGTGTAATGATCATGCTGTTTAATTAGTTTCTTGATATGCCACACCTGTTAGGTGGATGGATTATCTTGGCAAAGGAGAAATGCTTACGAACAGGGATGTAAACAAATGTGTGTAGAAAGTTTGAGAGATATTAGCTTTTCGTGTGTATGGAACGTTTCTGGGATCTTTTATTTCATGAGACATTGGACCAACACTTTCATTGTTGAGTTTATTTTTGTTCAGTGCCTTCGGAAAGTATTCAGATACCTTGACTTTTTCCACATTTTGTTACGTTACAGCCTTATTCTAAAATTGATTAAATAGTTTTTTCCCCTCATCAATCTACACACAATAGCTCATAATGACGAAGAAAAAACAGGTGTTTAGAATTTAATAGGCAATAGGTAAAACATTTAAAACACTGAAGTATTACACAAGTATTCAGACCCTTTACTCAGTATTTTGTTGTAGCACCTTTGGCAACGATTACAGCCTCGAGTCTTCTTGGGTTTGACGCTACAAGCTTGGCACACCTGTATTTGGGGAGTTTCTCCCATTGTTCTCTGCAGATCCTCTCAAGCTCTGTCAGGTTGGATGGAGAGCGTTGCTGCACAGCTATTTTCAGGTCTCTCCAGAGATGTTTGATTGGGTTCAAGTCCGTGCTCTGGCTGGGCCACTCAAGGACATTCAGAGACTTGTCCAGAAGCCACTCCTGCTTGGTTATCTGATGTCCTGAGAACTCAAGCAGGTTTTCATCAAGGATCTCTCTCTGTACTTTGCTCCATTCATTGCCTCGATCCTGACTAGTCTCCCAGTACCTGCCACTGAGAATAACATCTGCACAACATGATGCTTTCACCACCATGCTTCACAGTGCCAGGTTTCTTCCAGACGTGACGATTGGCATTCAGGCCAAATAGTTCAATTTTGGTTTCATCAGACCAGAGAATGTTGTTTCTCATGGTCTGAGAGTCTTTAGGTGCCTTTTGGCAAACTCCAAGCAGGCTGTCATGTGCCTTTTACTGAAGAGTGGCTTCCATCTGGCCACTCTACCAGAAAGGCCTGATTAGTGGAGTGCTGCAGAGATGGTTGTCCTTCTGGAAGGTTCTCATCTCCACAGAGGAGGAACTCTAGAGCTCCGTCAGTGTGACCATCGGGTTCTTGGTCACCTCCCTGACCAAGAATAATGAAGGCCATTGTGTTCTTGGGGACCTTCAATGCTGCAGAAATGTTTTGGTACCTTTCCCCAGATCTGTGCCTCGACACAATCCTGTCTCGGAGCTCTCAATTCCTTTGACTTAATGGCTTGGTTTTTGCTCTGACATGCACTGTCAACTGTGGGACCTTATATAGACAGGTGTGTGCCTTTCCAAATCATATTCAATCAATTGAATTTACCACAGGTAGACTCCAATCAAGTTATAGAAACATCTCAAGGATGATTAATGGAAACAGGATGCACCTGAGCTCGATCTAGAGTCTCATAGCAAAGGTCTCAATAGGGTGTGTTTATTTTTAATACGTTTGCAAAACATTTTTTTTACCTGGGGGGTATAGTGTGTAGATTGATGAGGAGCAAAATGTATTTAATACATTTTGGAATAAGACTGTAACGTAACAAAATGTGAGAAAAGGGCAGGGGTCTGAATACTTTCCGAATGCACTGTACATACTATGAGATTGGAATGCTACTGTGAAAATGATGATAATGCTCTTTTAGTATAAGAGCTTATTGAAAAGACTGCCTAAAATGTTTTTTGCATTGGTATTATGGGGTATTGCGTGTAGATTGCAGAGTTTATTTATTATTATTATTTTTAATCCAGGCTGTAACGTAACAAAATGTTGAAAAGTCAAGAAGTCTGAATACTTTCGGAAGGCACTGTAGATACACTTGTTTTGTATGTCCTTTGTCTTGTTGTATATACCATTCCACACATTTTTCCTAACAAGGAAAATTCAGTTATTTGATTGATTGTCATCAGTTTAAGCATTGAACCTTCTGACAGACAGCGCTGCATGCTTGTTGGGTGTCTGTGTGTGAGTCAGGTAAGTAGCTGATGGCCAGAGTGAGGATTCAATGCCATTATCACCTAACTAATGACTCTGCCATGCACTGTAAGACAAACGCTTGTTTCACTCTCTTTACACTATTGTTAGTCATGATGATGTCCATGTTGTCTGAAGGCTTGTTAGATTAACTCCTACTTCATTTGGAAATTGAAAATGGAAAAACCCATATGGTCTCTCTTTGTGCAGGTAGTCCAATTTTTGGCACAGCGAAGGGGAGACTGGAGAGTCAAGGTGTCTAGTGTATATAACCAGAGAAGATTCAAGTTGTAAAAAGTGCACATCGGATGGAAATGGTATAATGGCTTATAAAAGCATTGGAGGAATCTAGGAGTTTGTTGACAAAATTACTGGCATGTTAAAATTAGGGTGGTCAAATGATTAAAATAATTAATCAAGGTGGTGGCATTAGTTAATTACAAATTCTAATTTGGCCCTAAAGAAAGATTTTTCCAGTTAAAAAGTACCAAATTGAGTTACAGGCATACTGTGCTTTGATTGTAAGGATGGAAACAATTATATTCATTAGAATGGTTTAATATCATTTTCACCATAAACAACACAAAAGTCATTGTAACATACAGCTAGCTATATAAGTAGGCCTACTTCCTCTTATCAATGTTCTTGAAGTTTAACACTTGCACACACATTCTCTCTCTCACACACTCACTCTGTCACTCTCACTCACACAGGCCTACACTCTCTCACTCCCTCACACAGGCCTACACACTCTCACTCCCTCACTCACACAGGCCTACACACTCTCCCTCACTCACACAGGCCTACACACTCTCCCTCACTCACACAGGCCTACACACTCTCCCTCCCTCACACAGGCCTACACACTCTCCCTCCCTCACATAGGCCTACACACTCTCCCTCACTCACACAGGCCTACACACTCTCCCTCCCTCACACAGGCCTACACACTCTCCCTCCCTCACACAGGCCTACACACTCTCCCTCCCTCACACAGGCCCACACACTCTCCCTCCCTCACACAGGCCTACACACTCTTACTCCCTCACACAGGCCTACACACTCTCCTTCACTCACACAGGCCTACACACTCTCACTCACAGAGGCCTACACACTCTCCCTCCCCCACACAGTCCTACACACTCTCTCTCCCTCACACAGGCCTACACACTCTCCCTCACTCACACAGTCCTACACACTCTCCCTCCCTCACACAGGCCTACACACTCTCCCTCACTCACACAGGCCTACACACTCTCCCTCACTCACACAGTCCTACACACTCTCCCTCACTCACACAGGCCTACACACTCTCCCTCCCTCACACAGGCCTACACACTCTCCCTCACTCACACAGGCCTACACACTCTCCCTCCCTCACACAGGACTACACACTCTCCCTCCCTCACACAGTCCTACACACTCTCTCTCCCTCACACAGGCCTACACACTCTCCCTCACTCACACAGTCCTACACACTCTCCCTCCCTCACACAGGCCTACACACTCTCCCTCCCTCACACAGGCCTACACACTCTCCCTCCCTCACACAGGCCTACACACTCTTACTCCCTCACACAGGCCTACACACTCTCCTTCACTCACACAGGCCTACACACTCTCCCTCCCTCACACAGGCCCTACACACTCTCCCTCCCTCACACAGGCCCTACACACTCTCCCTCTCTCACACAGGCCTACACACTCTCCCTCCCTCACACAGGCCTACACACTCTTACTCCCTCACACAGGCCTACACACTCTCCTTCACTCACACAGGCCTACACACTCTCCCTCCCTCACACAGGCCCTACACACTCTCCTCTCTCACACAGGCCCTACACACTCTCCCTCTCTCACACAGGCCCTACACACTCTCCCTCTCTCACACAGGCCTACACACTCTCCCTCCCTCACACAGGCCCTACACACTCTCCTCCCTCACACAGGCCCTACACACTCTCCCTCTCTCACACAGGCCTACACACTCTCCTTCACTCACACAGGCCTACACACTCTCCCTCCCTCACACAGGCCCTACACACTCTCCCTCTCTCACACAGGCCTACACACTCTCCCTCACTCACACAGGCCCTACACACCCTCCCTCACTCACACAGGCCTACACACTCTCCCACCCTCACACAGGCCTACACACTCTCCCTCACTCACACAGTTCTACACACTCTCCCTCCCTCACACAGGCCCTACACACTCTCCCTCTCTCACACAGGCCTACACACTCTCCCTCCCTCCTAGACTGTTTCACTTACTGCTGCTTCACCCATATCCTCTCACACACATACACACAATCTCACACACATACACACAATCGTACACACCCCATTCTTGCACATGCAGCCTACCTTTTGAAGCATCTCTTTTAGCCTATTCCTTTTCAGTTCTTCTTGTGCCATCCAAATTTGTGCATAGCCTAGTCAGTGGTCAAGTTATCAGGTTGCTAGCTAGGTAACATGACTAGCTAGCTAAACAATGTTTGTTATCAAACCCCAAAAATATTGGCTTGAGTAGTTTAAAACATGTCTGTGACATTAGCACGAATCCATGGCAGAAAGAAAAAACATAGTTCTGGTGATATTGGGTGTAATTTTTACATGATTTTTGCTAGAGGCATACCACAGATAAAACAATGAGACTGTTATTTCTCTGGATGTATAAATGTGAATCATCTGCTTGGCGTTTCCAGTCACTACCAAATATGATGGTGAGAGGAAGCCCACTGGCCGGTAGTGGGAGAAGATGGAATGAGATTTCATTTTGTCTGACAAATTTTCTCATCGATGAAACATTTGATCTCAATACAGTTTTCTGTTCCCCAAACTAAAACCTGTTCCGAAAAGAGGAGTGCAAAGGCGAATTGAATAATTGCACACACGCACTTCAGAGGTATGCGTTACCTAACAGAAATATGCATTCTAGAACACACCAGTAGGATCTCACTAGCGTGTGCTTGGCTCTGCCCGCCACCTTGCTTGTTCGGCCCACTATGACGCATGTGTTCCCATTGGAAACGACAGACTACAGCCCATCTTGGGTTAGTTCTAAAAATCTTTGGGCACTGTCTTCAGCGATGTAAAGACGCAAGCATTGACTATAGCTGTGTTCCGTGTTGTGTTCTGCACTTAAGTGTCTGTGTGGAAATACATGCACTTAAAGTGTTCTGTGCAGTGAAGAAATGGAGACACCGATAAACATGTAACTTTGAAAGTCCTAGATTGAGGGATGGTGTCATTCAGGAAGTGCTTGTGTCATTCAGGAAGTGCTTGTGTCATTCAGGAAGCGACCGGTGTCTGTGGAAAAAGGTAGAACAAGAACGCTGTGCCCTTGTGACGAGAGGAATTAATTACACCTCACACTCACTCACTCTTTCTGCATTGATTTCATTTGATTTTAACTGGGGTTGAAATAGAGGCTCCAACATTAATATGACATGTTTGTTAATTACAACTCTTGAAATGTGCTGAGAAATCCGCCATCACAGGGCCCTTCCATTGGATTAATAAAATATATGTTTTTCTTCATGAAAGTTGGTAGTGCTTGACCCTGTCACACATGTTGTAGTCTATTCTTCTATGCATACACTATAGTCATAGGATAGGCTTGTAAGACATTTTAATAATATTTAATGTAATTCAACATGTTGAATAAAGTGTGTCTCAAGTGTGAAGATGAATCCGTTTGATTTGAATTTGTTTCTTTACATCCACACCCTCCCCTCAACGCCCCTATATTTGTATTTAGTTCTTGAGGTCTGAATGCATGGTTTTTGATTTGACACAGATGGTACTGCCGTCTGCGTTTTGGCCTTCTGAGAGACAAAGAACCACATACTCATGTACGCAAAAACACGCCACTATTTTGTAAAGAACCTCTGATTTCCTCTGCTTTGCTTGGAATAATTATGCTCATATTCAGAGGTGTTAGCAGTCAATTAATGTAGCTTTTTGTTGGATGCTATTCATGCATCCGCACATATTTGTTTTCTCACTTGAAATAAGTGAGACAGTATAAATATTGAGGCTACGTGCATTAAGTCAGTAATGGGGTTGGTCACGGCACAGACAAACTTATGAAGTGCATGTGTGTATGCTGTTTATTACACTGGCCCCCATATTATAGAAATGTTATAGAAACATGATACACTACGTGACAAAAGTATATGGACACCTGCTCGTCGAACATCTCATTGCAAATCATGGGCATTAATATGGAGTTGGTCCCCCCTTTGCTGCTATAACAGCCTCTACTCTTCTGTGAAGGCTTTCCACTAGAAGTTGGAACATCGCTGAGGGGACTTGCTTCCATTCAGCCACAAGACCATTAGTGAGGTCGGACACTACTTCCATTCAGCCACAAGTCCATTAGTGAGGTCGGGTACTGATGTTGGATGATTAGGCCTGGCTCGCAGCCGACCTTCCAGTTCATCCCAAAGGTGTTTGATGAGATTGAGGTCAGGGTTCTGTGCAGGCCAGTCAAGTTCTTCCACACCGATCTCAACAAACCAATTCTGTATGGACCTCGCTTTGTGCATGAGGACATTGTCATGCTGAAACAGAAAGGGCCTTCCCCAAACTGTTGCCACAAAGTTGGAAGCACAGAATTGTCTAGAATGTCATTGTATGCTGTAGTGTTAAGATTTACCTTCACTGGAACTAAGGGGACTAGTCCGAACCATGAAAAACAGCCCCACACCATTATTCCTCCTCCACCAAACGTTACAGTTAGCACTATGCATTGGGGCAGGTAGCGTTCTCCTGGCATCTGCCAAACCCAGATTCATCTGTCGGATTGCCAGAGGGTGAAGCGTGATTAATCACTCCAGAGAACACATTTCCACTGCTCCAGAGTCCAATGGTGGTGAGCTTTACACCACTCCAGCCAACGCTTGGCATTGCGCATGGTGATCTTAGGCTTGTGTGCTGCTGCTCGGCCATGTAAACCCATTTCAAGAAGCTCCCGACTAACAGTTCCTTTGCTGACGTTGCTTCCAGAGGCAGTTTGGAACTCTGTAGTGAGTGTTGTCTGTCCTCGGTTGCAATCTTTACACGCTATGCTCTTCAGCACTCACGGGTCCGTTCTCTGAGCTTGTGTGGCCTACCACTTTGCGGCTGAGCCATTGTTGCTCCTAGACGTTTCTACTTCACAATAACAGCACTTGTAGTTGACCGGGGATGCTCTAGCAGGGCAGAAATTTGATGAACTGACTTGTTGGAAATGTAGCATCCTATGATGGTGCCCCATTGAGTCACCTGAGCTCCTCAGTAAGGCCATTCTACTGCCAATGGTTGTCTATGGTGATTGCATGACTGTGTGGTCGATTTTTATACACCTGTCAGCAACTGGTGTGGGTGAAATAGCCAAATCCACTCATTTGAAGGGGTGGCCACATACTTTGTGTATATTTAGTGTAACTTTTTGTTTTTATGTAGCTAATTAATTATTACCTATAAACAGTGTATTGTAGTAGTAACTCTATTATTAACTTATAACAATACCTATTAACTGCTTATTCCATGTATAAACCCTGTCTATTTGTATTCTGTTAGTTTTATTCGGTGGGAAAGAATACCGTCTTAATGTATCAATTGCCCCAAAATGAAGACTTTCAGGTTAGAAGACAATGACATCCTTTCAAGCAGAGCATGTCCATAGTTGTAGAGTCAATTTAGCTGCAGGCTAGCTCCTCCTGGTAAAGAAACAGATGACTTTGGCAATGGGAATCCAGCTCATTAAGTGTGTGTATGTGTGTGTGTGTGGATTAACCCATGCTGATTTAAGCCATACGTGTTTACAGTCTTTTGACACTATTTTGTGATGGCAAAAAATGACCGCCAATGTAGGAAATGTTAGTTCTTAGGCTACCTGTTTATGGGATGGAACTCTAACATATTGGGAATGAAGTGCCTCGTCTACTGCTCCTCTTTTGCTTACAAAACATGTCATTACACATCAAATCAAATTGTATTTGTTACTTGCGCTGAATTCAACAGTGTAATGCTTACTTACAAACCCTTAATAACCAACAATGCAGTATAAGAAATAGTTAAAATATTTACTGAATAAATTTAAGTCAAGAATAAAGTAACACAATAAGATGACATAATAATAATGAGGCTATGTACATGGGGTACCGGTACAGAGTCAATGTGCAGGGGTACAGGTTAGTCACGGTAGTTTGTACATGTAGGTTGGGGTAAAGGGACTTTGCAGAGATAATAAACAGCGAGTAGCAGCAGTGTAAAAACAAAGGGGGGGGTGTCAATGTAAATAGTCCGGGTGGCCATTTGATTAATTGTTCAGCAGTCTTATAGCTTGGGGGTAGAGCCTTTTGGACTTGCCGTGCGGTAGCAGAGAGAAAAGTCTATGACTTGGATGACTGGAGTCTTTGACAATTTTGTGGGGCCTTCCTCTGACACCGCCTAGTATATAAGTCCTGGATGGCAGGAAGCTTGGCCCCAGTCATGTATTGGGCCATACGCACTACCCTCTGTAGCGCCTTATGGGCGGATCCCAAGCAGTTGCCATACCAGGCGGTGATGAAACTGGTCAGGATGCTCTTGATGGTGCAGCTGTAGAACATTTTGAGGATCTGGGTACCCATGCCAAATCTTTTCAGTCTCCTGGGGGGGAAAAGGTGTTTTCGTGCCCTCTCCACAACTTTTTTGGTGTGTTTGGACCATGATAGTTTGTTGGTGATGTGGACACCAAGGTACCTGAAACTAGAGATCGACCGATTTATGATTTTTCAGCGCCGATACCGATACCAATTATTGGAGGACCAAAAAAAGCAGATAGTGATTAATCGGCCGATTTAAAAATAAAATAAAAATGTAATTTATTTTAATTTATTTGTAATAATGACAATTACAACAATACTGAATGAACACTTATTTGAAGTTAATATAATATATCAATAAAATCAATTTAGCCTCAAATAAATAATGAAACATGTTCAATTTGGCTTAAATAATGCAAAAACAAAGTGTTGGAGAAGAAAGTAAAAGTGCAATATGTGCCATGTAAAAAAGCTAACGTTTAAGTTCCTTGCACAGAACATGAGAACATATGAAAGCTGGTGGTTCTTTTTAACATGAGTCTTCAATATTCCCAGGTAAGAAGTTTGAGGTTGTAGTTATTATAGGAATTATAGGACTATTTCTCTCTATACGATTTGTATTTCATATACCTATGACTATTGGATGTTCTTATAGGCACTGTAGTATTGCCAGTGTAACAGTATAGCTTCCGTCCCTCTCCTCGCCCCTACCTGGGCTCGAACCAGGAACCCATCGACAATAGCCACCCTTGAAGCAGCGTTACCCATGCAGAGCAAGGGGAACAACTACTCCAAGTCTCAGAGCGAGTGACGTTTGAAACGCTATTAGCACGCACCCCGCTAACTAGCTAGCCATTTCACATCGGTTGATAGGGAGTTGATAGGCTTGAAGTCATAAACAGCTGCTGGCAAATGCATGAAAGTGCTGTTTGAATGAATGCTTATGAGTCTGCTGGTGTCTACCATCGCTCAGTCATACTGCTCTATCAAATCATAGACTTAATTATAACATAATAACACACAGAAATACGAGCCTTTGGTCATTAAAATGGTCGAATCCGGAAACTATCATTTCGAAAACAAAACATTTAATCTTTCAGTGAAATACGGAACCGTTCCCTATTTTATCTAACGGATGGCATCCCTAAGTCTAAATATTGCTGTTACATTGTACAACCTTCAGTGTTATGTCATAATTATGTACAATTCTGGCAAATTAATTACGTTCTTTGTTAGGAATAAATGGACTTCACACAGTTCGCAATGAGCCAGGCAGCCCAAACTCCTGCATTTACCCTGACTGCTTAAACGGAACGCAAGAGAAATTACACAATTTCCCTAGTTATAAGAAATTCATGTTAGCAGGCAATATTAACTAAATATGCAGGTTTAAAAAGATATACTTGTGTATTGATTTTAAAGAAAGGCGTTGATGTTTATGGTTAGGTACATTGGTGCAACGACAGTGCTTTTTTCGCAAATGCGCTTGTTAAATCATCACCCATTTGGCGAAGTAGGCTGTGATTCAATGAGAAATTAACAGGTACCGCATCGATTATATGCAACGCAGGACACGCTAGATAAACTAGAATATCATCAACCATGTGTAGTTAACTAGTGATTATGTTAAGATTGATTGTTTTTTATAAGATAAGGTTAATGCTAGCTAGCAACTTACCTTGGCTTCTTGCTGCCCTCGCGTAACAGGTAGTCAGCTTGCCACGCAGGCTCCTCGTGGAGTGCAATGTAAGGCATGTGATTAGAGTGTTGGACTAGTAACCGGAAGGTTGCAAAAACGAATCCCGAGCTGACAAGGTAAAAATCTGTCGTTCTGCCCCTGAACAAGGCAGTTAACCCACCGTCATTGAAAATAAGAATGTGTTCTTAACTGACTTGCCTAGTTAAATAAAGCTGTAAAAAAATATATACTTAAAAAGGGGGCAAATCGGTGTCCAAAAATACTGATTACCGATTGTTATGAAAACTTGAAATCGACCATTCTGATTAATCTGTCGACCTCTACTTGAAACTCTCGACCCACTCCACTACAGCTTTGTTGATGTTAATGGGTGCCAGTTTGGCCTTCCTTTTCCTGTAGTCCACGATAATTTCCTTTGTCTTGCTCACATTGAGGGAGAGGTTGTTGTCCTGGCCTCTGACCTCCCTATAGGCTGTCTCATCATTGTCGGTGATCAGGCCTACCACTGTTGTGTTGTCAGCAAACTTAATGATGGTGTTGGAGTTGTGCTTGGCCACGCAGTTGGGGGTGAACAGGGAGTACAGGGGGGGACTAAGCACGCACCCCTGAGGGGCCCCGGTGTTGAGGATCAGCGTGGCAGATGTGTTGTTGCTTACCACCTGAGGGCGGCCCGTCAGGAAGTCCAGGATCTTGTTGCAGAGGGAGGTGTTTAGTCCCAGGGCCCTTAGCTTAGTGATGAGCTTTGGTGTTGAACACTATGGCGTTGAACGCTGAGCTGTAGTCAATGAACAGCTTTCTCACATAGGTGTTCCTTTTGTCCAGGTGGGAAAGGGCAGTGTGGAGTGCGATTGAGATTGCGTCATCTCTGGATCTGTTGGGGCGGTATGCAAATTGGAGTGGGTTTAGGGTTTTCGGGATATCTTCGCTTTGTTGGGCACAGGGACTATGGTGGTCTGCTTGAAATGTGGGTATTACAGACTCGTTCAGGGAGAGGTTGAAAATGTCAGTGAAGAAACTTGCCAGTTGATCCGCGCATGTGCTAAGTACACGCCCTGGTAATCTGTCTGTCTGGCCTAGTGGCCTTGTGAATGTTGACCTGTTTTTAAGGTCCTGCTATCATCGGCTACGGAGAGTGTGATCACACAGTTGTCTGGAACAGCTGGTGCTGTCATGCATGTTAGTGTTGCTTGCCTCGAAGCTAGCATAAAAGACATTTAGCTCATCTAGTAGGCTTGCGTCAGTGGGCAGTTGGCGGCTGGGTTTCCCTTTGTCCATAATAGTTTGCAAGCCCTGCCACTTCCGACGAGCATCTGAGCCGGTGTAGTAGGATTCAATCTTAGTCCTGTATTGAAGCTTTGCCTGTTTGATGGTTTGTCTGAGGGCATAGCGGGATTTCTTACAAGCGTCTGGATTAGTGTCCCGCTCCTTGAAAGCGGCAACTCTAGCCTTTAGCTCGACGCAGTTGTTGCCGGTAATCCAAGGCTTAAAGTTGGGATATATACGTACTGTCACTGTGGGGACGATGTCGTCAATGCACTTATTGATGAAGCCGTTGACTGAGATGGTATACTCCTCAATGCCATTGGAGGAATCATGGAACATATTCCAGTCTGTGCTAGCAAAACAGTCCTGTAGCATCCGCGTCTACTGACCACTTCCGTATTGAGCGAGTCACTGGTACTTCCTGTTTTAGTTTTTGCTTGTAAGCAAGAATCAAGAGGATAGAATTATGGTCAGATTTGCCAAATGGAGGGTGTGGGAGAGCATTGTATGCGTCTCTGTGTGTGGAGTTATTCATCTTTTTTCCCCCTCTAGTTGTACATGTGACATGCTGGTAGAAATTAGGTAAAATGGATTTAAGTTTGCCTGTATTAAAGTCCCTGGCCACCTGGAGCGCCGCTTCTGAATGAGCATTTTCTTGTTAGCTTATGGCCTTATACAGCTCATTGAGTGCAGTCTTAGTGCCAGCATCGGTTTGTGGTGGTAAATAGACGGCTATGAATAATATAGATGAGAACTCTCTTGGTAGATAGCGTGGTCTACAACTTATCATGAGGTACTCTACCTCAAGCGAGCAATTCCTAGAGACTTCTTTAATATTAGACATTGCACACCAGCTGTTATTGACAAGTAGGAACACACCCCGCCTATCGTCTTACCAGATGTAGCTGCTCTGTCCTGCCAATACACTGAAATCCCAGCCAGCTCTATATATTCCGTGTCGTTGTTCAGCCACGACTCCATGAAGCATAAGATAATACAGTTTTTAATCTCCCGTTGGTAGGATAGTCTCGACCGTAGATCATCAAGTTTTTTTCCAGTGATTCCACGTTGGCCAGTAGAACTGATGGTAATTGTGATTTACTCACTCGCATATGAATCTTAACAAGGCACCCCGATCTTCTCTCTCTGTATCTCTGCCTTTTTGTCACGCAAATTACTTGGATTTGGGCCTGGTCTCCGGAGAGCAGTATATACTTTGCGTCGGACTCATTAAAGAAAAAATCTTCAAGTTTTTAATTATATTTATTTAACCTTTATTTAACTAGGCAAGTCAGTTAACCTCTCTGGTACCAGTGGGACGGTAGCGTCCCACCTCGACAACAGCCAGTGAAATTGCAGGGCGCCACATTCAAAACAACAGAAATCCCATAATTAAAATTCCTCAAATATACAGTACAAGTATTATGCACCATTTTAAAGATAAACTTCTTGTAAATCCAACCACAGTGTCCGATTTCAAAAAGGCTTTACTGCAAAAGCACACCATGCGATTATGTTAGGTCAGAACCTAGTCACAGAAAACCATACAGCCATTTTTCCAGCCAAAGAGAGGAGTCACAAAAAGCAGAAATAGAGATAAAATGAATCACTGACTTTTGATAATCTTCATTAGATGCCACTCATAGGACTTCATGTTAGACAATGCATGTATGTTTTGTTCGATAAAGTTCATATTTATATCCAAAAATCTCAGTTTACATTGGCCAGAAATGCATTGTCTCAAACAAACATCCGGTGAAAGTGCAGAGAGCCACATAAAATTACAGAAATACTCATAATAAACATTGATAAACGATACAAGTGTTAAACATACGAATAAAGATAAACTTCTCCTTAATGCAACTGCTGTGTCAGATTTCAAAAAGACTTTACGGAGAAAGCACACTGCGATTATGTTAGGTCAGCACCTAGGCACGGAAACCCATACAGCCATTTTTCAGCCAAGGAGAGTGTCACAAAAGTCAGAAATAGCATTAAAATGAATCACTTATCTTTGATGATCTTCATCTGGTGGCACTCCCAGGTCTCCATGTTAGACAATAAATGTTTGTTTTGTTCGATAATGTCCAAAAACCTCCTTTTTGTTTGCGCGTTTTGTCCAGTAATCCGAATGCTTAAGGCGCGTACACTAAGTCCAGACGAAAAGTTTTTAAAATGTACAATAAAAATGAGTAGAAACATGACAAACGATGTTTAAAATCAATCTTCCGGTTGTTTTTGTCCTAAATAATGAATAATATTTCAACTGGACAAAAGCTTCGTCAATAGGAAAGGAGAAACAAGAAGGCACGTTCCCGATCAGGCGCATGGCTGATGAATGGAAATTTCCACTGGCCACTGAATGAAAGTGCTGTATCTCCCGCATTTTTCAGAGTAAAAGCCTGAAACAATGCATAAAGACGGGCCACATGTAGAGGAAGCCACAGAGCTCGTGAACTGTGTCCTAAGTCTTTGTATGGTGGATAGGCTTTCAATGGAAAAACAGCCTTTCAAAATAACACTACTTCCTTGTTCGATTTTCCTCGGGTTTTCATCTGCCATATCAGTTCTGTTATACTCACAGACATTATTTGAACAGTTTTGGAAACTTTAGAGTGTTTTCTATGCAAATCTACTATTATATGCATATCCTATCTTCTGGGCCTGAGTAGCAGGCAGTTTAATTTGGGCACACTTTTCATCCAAAATTCCGAATGCTGCCCCCTATCCTAGTGAAGTTAATTAAGAAAAAATTCTTACTTACAATAACGGCCTACTCAAAGGCATACTGTGGGGACGGGGGCTTGGATAAAAAATATATAAATATAGGTGTCACGTTCTGACCTTTATTTCCTTTGTTTTGTCTTTATTTAGTATGGTCAGGGCGTGAGTTGGGGTGGGCAGTCTATGTTTGTGTTTCTATGATTTTCTATTTCTGTGTTTGGCCTGATATGGTTCTCAATCAGAGGCAGCTGTTTATTGTTGTCCCTGATTGAGAACCATATTTAGGTAGCCTTTTTCCACCTGTGTTTCGTGGGTGTTTGTTTCCGTGTGGGTGTTTGTTGCCACACGGTACTGTTTCGGTTTCGTTCATGTTCACATTGTTTTGTATTTCAGCATACCACCCTGCATACCACTGCTGGCTTGCTTCTGAAGCTAAGCAGGGTTGGTCCTGGTCAGTCCCTGGATGGGAGACCAGATGCTGCTGGAAGTGGTGTTGGAGGGCCAGTAGGAGGCACTCTTTCCTCTGGTCTTAAAAATATCCCAATGCCCCAGGGCAGTGATTGGGGACACTGCCCTGTGTAGGGTGCCGTCTTTCGGATGGGACGTTAAACGGGTGTCCTGACTCTCTGAGGTCATTAAAGATCCCATGGCACTTATCGTAAGAGTAGGGGTGTTAACCCCGGTGTCCTGGCTAAATTCCCAATCTGGCCCTCAAACCATCATGGTCACCTAATAATCCCCAGTTTACAATTGGCTCATTCATCCCCCTCCTCTCCCCTGTAACTATTCCCCAGGTCGTTGCTGCAAATGAGAATGTGTTCTCAGTCAACTTACCTGGTAAAATAACGTTAAAAAAAAAAAAAAAATAGTGTTCAGTTTAGGTTTTAAAATAAACTTCATGGACACTTACCACGCTGCGCATTGGTCTGCCGATCCTTCAAACTTCTCCTCAGATGAGGAGGACGACAGCAGTTACAGAAACACCCACCCAAAACGGACCAAGCAGGGTGGTAACAGGCAGCAGCAACAGGAGCGGCAGCGATACCTGGAGAAATGGACTTGGGAGGAAATATTAGACGGCAAGGGACCATGGGAACAGCCGGGTGAATATCGTCGCCCCAAGGCAGAGCTGGAGGCAGCGAAAGCCAAGAGGCGGCAATATGAGGAGCTAGCTCGGCAGCGCGGCTGGAAGCCCGAGAGGCAGCCCCAAAAAGTTATTGGGGGGGAGGCACACGGGGAGTGTGGTGAGTTCAGGTAGGAGACCTGCGCCAACTTCCCGTGCTTTCCGTGGAGAGAGAGGGCGTCGTACCGGGCAGGCACCGTGTTATGCGGTGGAGCGCATGGTGTTCCCGGTGCGTGTGCATAGCCCGGTGCGGTACATTCCAGCTCCTCGTATTGGCCGGGCTAGAGTAGGCATCGAACCAGGTGCCATGAAGCCGGCTCAGCGCATCTGGTCTCCAGTGCGTCTCCTCGGGCCGGTGTACATGGCACCAGCCTTACGCATGGTGTCCCCGGTTCGCCAGCACAGCCCAGTGTGGGCTATTCCACCTCGCCGCACTGGCCTGGCTACGGGGAGCATTCAACCAGGTAAGGTTGGGCAGGCTCGGTGCTCGAGACCTCCTGTGCGCCTTCACGGTCCGGTCTATCCGGTGCCACCTCCTCGCACCAGCCCTCCGGTGGCGGCAGCACGTACCAGGGCTCCAGTTTCAGCACCCCGCACTTGCCCTGAGGTGCGTGTCCCCAGCCCAGTACCACCAGTGCCAACACCACGCACCAGGCTTCCTGTGCGTCTCCAGAGCCCTGTATGCCCTGTTCCTGCTCCCCTGCCCGGTACTACCTGTTCCGGCACCACGCACTAGGCCTACAGTGCGCCTCGGCAGGCCTGAGCCGCCCGTCTGTCCAGTGTCGCCTGAGCTGCCCGTCTGTCCTGAGCCGCCAGAGCCGCCCGTCTGTCCTGAGCCGCCAGAGCCGCCCGTCTGTCCTGAGCCGCCAGAGCCGCCCGTCTGTCCTGAGCCGCCAGAGCCGCCCGTCTGTCCTGAGCCGCCCGCCAGTCAGGAGCCTCCAGAGCCGCCCGCCAGTCAGGAGCCGCCAGAGCCGCCCGCCAGTCAGGAGCATTGGTCTGCCGATCCTTCAAACTTCTCCTCCTCAGATGAGGAGGACGACAGCCGTTACAATAGGACAAAACACACATCAGGACAAGAGAGACAACACAACACTACCTAAAGAGAAACCTAAGACAACAACATAGCAAGGCGGCAGCACATGACAACACAGCATGGTAGCAACACAACATGGCAACAACATGGTAGCAACACAACATGGTAGCAGCACAAAACATGGTACAAACATTATTGGGCACAGACAACAGCACAAAGGGCAAGAAGGTAGAGACAACAATACATCACGCAAAGCAGCCACAGCTGTCAGTAAGAGTGTCCATGATTGAGTCTTTGAATGAAGAGATTTCAATAAAACTGTCCAGTTTGAGTGTTTGTTGCAGCTCGTTCCAGTCGCTGGCTGCAGCGAACTGAAAAGACGAACAACCCAGGGATGTGTGTGCTTTGGGGACCTTTAACAGAATTTGACTTGCAGAACGAGTGTTGTATGTGGAGGATGAGGGCTGCAGTAGATATCTCAGACAGGGGTTAGTTTTGTTAGGCGAGTAATCGTTCATAAGCGATCATAAGATACGTTAGCGGCAACTTTATGTGCAAAATAAGTTACAAGCAATGCGAAAAAACTAACAAAATAGCACAAATGGTTTGGAGCCCGTAAAATGGTAGGCATCCCCTATGGCGCCATTCCTGTCAACTGTGTCCACATTTGCCAACACACTCTTATTTACTGTCGGCTTTTGTGAAATTAATATCTTGCATTTACTTCGACTCCCTTCTCCATCACTTCTCCTGCGTACCTTATCTAATCAAGGCCATGCTTTCACTGCTGAATTATTGAAATCAAGACCGGAAAGTTAATTTGCTAACAGACTGTGCTTTAGCTGGCTAAACTTGGCGGAGGTGCCTTCATGTCTAGTGGGAGCGTAGTCTGGCAGCCTGGGGAAAGATGTCAGGACAGTTGTGTTCCTGGGTTGAGGTGGGAGATCTCCCCTTGAAGTGTGGACATAGTGCAAAGCTCTGAGCTTGCTGGGGGCTGCTGTCTGCCTCCCTGGCCCTACCTCTAATGTTAAGGCTAGCACACATCGCACCGAATTTGGATCTCTTGTTCGTCTGCCGATCGTTCACCACGCTGTGTTTTTAGGGACCACCCACTTTTCTAAATGTAAAATCGGTTCACATTGGAAATTGCGTTCAGAGGTGTTAAGTACTCTCGGCCAGCGAATGCTACTGGTGTGTCTGAGCCCTTAGTCACTACAGAGGGGATCAAACTCAACCCCCTACTCAATAGTCATTCTCTGACTGAGAGAAGTCAGCTGGCCTCTGATTTCCTCATCTTTCCGCAGCATGTCATTTGTATGAACATTATCCATGATGATGGGGTTTCAGTGGCCTCTGACCTCTTTACCTGGAGTGTCACGGCAGGGCAGAGAGCATTAGGTGAGAGGGGTAGAGGGGTGGATGAGACCAGCTGAGCAATCAACTAGGATGTTGAGATTCTTTTCGAGGCACCTGAGACAACACTATGACAGACAGGAGAAGAATGAGCAACACGCTTGTCACTCGGGGGTTGTAAATATATTATTATGGAGATGTTCCCATTGGGAGGTCAGAGGACATGGTGTGTGCACTAGCTGTTTCTAGTTTCAGAGAAGGCCTTTGTATGAACATATGCCTTGTGTTTGGTGTTGTGGCTCTGTCTCCTGTCATGTCTGGCCCTGTGGTTTCCACTACGGTCGTTAGCCCTTTTGTCATCACACAGTAGTCTTAACGCCTAGAGTTTCCTCGCTCTCTCTTTCCCTCTCCACTGATTCATCTACCTGCACAGGAAGAGTCTCCACAACCCTCTTCCCTTGGCGGAGTTACACTCAGTGCTTCTGACAGTGCAACAAAAGGTGTCCCCCGAAGCCAGGATTGAATGAGTGTTTTTAAATAATGCATTAGAGACGGGGCAGGTGCCCATCACCAGGGCATAGAACCCCAGATCACACCAGTCTAGCCATGAAAATTTAATCAACTCATGGGAATCTCTGTTCGATCCAGTTCAGCGTGGACCAGCTTATTTAAGCCGACGCATGCCGCTGGATATTACACACAGCCAAGAGGTAGTCTTCTTACATTTTACACCAACTGCCTCCAGTCTTTACCAGAAAACAGAAGAGTTTAAACAGCCGCACTGAGAGGCTGAGAGGGAGGGAGAGGGAGAGCATAGGTACTTCCTGGTTAAAGGAGCGGCTAATTTTTGACTGGTTGCATTAACTTCTTCTGGCTGCAAGCCCGAGGCCGCCCACAATATGACAACAGCCAGCTCAAGTGCAGGGCGCGAAATTCAAAATATATATATTTTTAAATATTTAACTTTCACACATTAAATATTTAAATATTTAACTTTCACACATTAACAAGTCCAATACAGCAAATTAAAGGTACACATCTTGTGAATCCAGCCAACGTTTTACAGCGAAAACAGCATGTATATTTATGTTAGCTCACCACTAAATACAAAAAAAGGACAGACATTTTTCACAGCACAGGTAGCATGCACAAAGCCAACCTAATTAACCAAGAACCAACCAAACTAACCAACAAACAACTTCATCAGATGACAGTCTTATAACATGTTATACAATAAATCTATGTTTTGTTCGAAAAATGTGCATATTTCAGGTATAAATCATAGTTTACATTGCAGCTACAATCAGAAATTGCACCGAAAGCAGCCATAATAATTACAGACACCAACGTCAAATACCTAATTACTCATCATAAAACATTTCTGAAAAATACATAGTGTACAGCAAATGAAAGACAGGCATCTTGCGATTCCAGCCATTATTTCCGATTTATTAAGTGTTTTACAGCGAAAACACAATATAGCGTTATATTAGCTTACCACAATAGCCAGAAAGACAAGCCATTTCCCAGCAGTAAAAGTTTTTGACTAACCTTGATATTCTTCATCAGATGACAGTCCTATAACATCAGGTTATACATACACTTATGTTTTGTTTGAAAATGTGCATATTTAGAGCTGAAATCAGTGGTTATACATGTTGCTATTGTAGCTACTTTTTCCACAACGTCTAAACAGCAACGATATTTTTCGGACACTTTTTCTGACACACATATTCTGACCAAATAGCTATTCATAAACATAACTAAAAAATACATGTTGTATAGGAAATGATAGATCCATTAGTTCTTAATGAAATCGCAGTGTTAGAATTCTAAAAAATAACTTCATTACGACATCCAGCTTCGGTATAGCTAGAGTACCCCAAAGTTGGGCGCCGACGACTAGTTCACATGCACGACAAATATATGAAATAGCATCATAAAATGTTTCTTACTTTTGTTGATCGTCCATCAGAATGTTGGACAAGGTGTCCTTTGTCAAGAACAATCGTTGTTTGGATTTAGAACGTCCATTTTCCCTCTTGAATTAGCAAGCACACTAGCCAAGTGGCGCGAATCTCTCCATGTCAACAAACGGAAGAGAACGGAACACGGCAAAACTCCCGAAAAATTTCAATAATCTGATGAAACTATATTGAAAAAATATACTTTACGATGATATGGTCACATGTTTCAAATAAAATCAAAGCCGGAGATATTAGTCGCCTATAACGGCAGCTAAACAGAAGGCAAATCCAGGTTCCTCTTCGCGCTCTCCAGAAAACAAGAAATGGGGGACACGTCATACAAAGAGCTTGTATTCCACTTCAGACCAAGATAAACACTAAATTTCTTCTCTCACCGCCTCTTGACATCCAGGGGAAGGTCTATGAAGTGCACGTATACTAATATGTATCATGCCCATTTATAGGCAGGAAGTAGAACAGAGCCTCGATTTCAGACTTTCCACTTCCTGGTCAGGAGGTTTGTGCCAAATGAGTTCTGTTTGACTCACAGATATAATTCAAACGGTTTTAGAAACTAGAGAGTGTTTTCTATCCAATAGTAATAATAATATGCATATTGTACGAGCAAGAATTGAGTACGAGGCCGTTTGAAATGGGCACCTTTTATCTGGCTACTCAATACTGCCCCTGCAGCCCAAACAGGTTAAGCTATTTCAGAGCACACTCCCGGTGCTCAGTTCTCGCTGGCTGGTTTGAATTGAAGGTGAGACCTGATTACTAAACAGCACCAAACACTTTGTTTTACCAGGAACAGTAGTGTCGTGAGACAGTCGCTTCTAAGATCAGATAAGTATGAAACTATTCCAGCCAGCAATTTGCTCCATCGCGTCATTCATTTGTATATCATGCCATTACCTATAATCCATTGTTCGGCGACCATCACCCTTGACCTACCCTCTAAGAAGTCGCTCCTCTAAGCAGTCACTCCACCGTAAAAAAATACACAACCATAAAACAGAGACAGAGCAGATAAAACGCTCAAGACATAATTGCGTTCATTGCTTCCAGAACCTTTTGTTTACAGTAGATTACTGAAATTAAAGGTCTAATGAATGTCTGATGTAACAATGAGAAATATAGTTGCAGCATGCAGAAATCGCCCCGCCATTTCCTTTTGCCAAAATTCTAATAGGTCACCTAATTTCAGTTTGTGACAAAACAAGCAATGAAGAGAATCATTGTACCATCTAAACCGCTATGAAATATCTTTTTAATAACAACAAATATTGTATTTTCAGCTGTTTGAAGCTGACACAAAAACAAAACGTAAGAACGGGAAGCATAGAAATTGCGCACATAGAACATATCTACCACTTCTTACACTTACTTTCAATGAGAATGACAGATGAATTTGGTCAGGTACCCCAAAAGGTGACATATTGCAGCTTTAAGAAGATAGGGCCCCCATTAACTAATGTCTAACGCTAGTCAGAACTGGTTTTTGGCAGACGGTGGAAGAGCAGTCTCCCACATGAAAAGCAGGCATATCGAAGGAATGATTACTTCGAGACAATTATGTCCCTTGTGCTTGGTTCAACACAATTCAATATCATCAGCCCAAGTTTTTCTGAGGCTCTGCTGCCACAGTGGACGTAACCTGATGTGACCAGACTGACAGGGGTCCCTGTCCTCTCTAAAACCACACTGTTACTGAGCTGCCTTGTTGTCCCTCTGTTCAGTCTAGCTGGGGAGAACAGGGGATGCCCCCCCCCCTAGAAGAGTGTGGGTTCAGCATTAGTCCAGGAGCATTAGGAACACAGTAATTGCCAGCACAGGCGGCTAAATGACAGTCGTAATGGATACCAAAAATGCATGCGGCAGTGTGGCTTGTCAGATAGTGTGGCTCCGAGCCTTACTTGGCTGTCTCTGCTTGCCTCTTGTTTTCATCAGCCTTCATGTTGAAGGAGGAGCTCCTTAAACCACAGAGTTGTGGCATCATGCCACAAAGGTTTAAAAAAATATATCTAGAGGTTCCCAATGGCTGCTCCTTAGAGTCAGCAATGTTTTTCTGCCTATCCTCATAGTGAAACAGTCTCGGGTTCTTACTGTACATGTCAATACTGTGTGCATCAGGGTTCCCTAACTGGCGGCATGCGGGCTGAATTTGGCCTGCAGGTGGTTTTATTTGGGCACACAAGTTTTCTGAGCAAAATGTTTTTGTTTTAGGTTGAATTTTCATTTTTGGACATAAACTGTAAAAATACCAAGAAATCAGCTCTAATGGATTTTAATTTGGGAAATCTGTTCCCCAAGTATTTCCACACATAATAGAGAGACACTTGATCATATACAAATGTAAGCAAGGTTTGAAATGATGTTTCAGTCAAATATTATACAGTATCATGGCCTCCCGAGTGGCACAGCAGTCTAAGGTACTGCATCGCAGTGCTTAAAGAATCATTACAGACCCGGGTTTGATCATAGTCTTTCACAGACGGCCCTGACCGGGAGACCCATGAGGTGGCGCACAATTGGCCCAGCATCGTCCAGTTTAGGGGGGGGTTTGGACCGGCCGGGATTTCCTTCTTTCATCGTGCTCTAGCGGCTCCTTATGGTGGGCCTGGGGCGCCTGCAAGCTGACTTCGGTTGCCAGCTGGATGGTGTTCCCTCCAACACATTGGTGCGGCTGGCTTCCGGGTTAAGCGAACAGTGTGTCAAGAAGCAGTGCGGCTTGGCAGGGTCGTGTTTCGGAGGACGCATGGTTCTCGACTTTCGCCTCTCCCGAGTCCGTCCGGGAGTTGCAGCGATGGGACAAGACTGTAACTACCAATTGGATATCCCGAAAAAGGGGTAAAAGTACAAAAAAAAGAAAAAGAAACGTATACAGTATCTGTTTGGGCTTCTTGTGGTCAATTTGCAGTCTATAAATTATTTGTAATTATGTTCCGGACCACCGACCATCCGCTCAAGAAAAAAATTGGCTGTGACTGAATCTTGTTGATGATCCCTGGTGTACATACTACAGGTCTGAACTCAAATACGATTGTGTTTTTGATTGTGACAAAGCCTTCCTCCTCCTGCTTAATTACACTGGCCTGTAAGGAGAGATCCAGTATAGCCACATTTTTCACCTGAGCACCAGTGGGTTAGGCTGCCTGCTACCCCAGGAGGGAGGGCGGGTGAGAGATTCTCCAGAGTGAGGAGGAGGGGAAGGAGGAATGGAGGAGGTGTGAGATGGAGCCTCAATGCTGACCCTTTTTTCTTTGTTTTACAGGTTAGCTTTATATGTGTATGAGTATTTACTGCACGTCGGTGCACAGAAGTCAGCACAGACCTTCCTGTCAGAGGTAAGAAACAGCTTTAGAATAACTTTGAGGTGAATGGATGATATGGATAGCGAGGGATGGAATCTACATTTAGCGGTAGCTCTGGGGTCAAGGAACAGTTTTGTAATCTCTGCTTTGTAACACCAAGTAATTGGATCCCAAAATGTTGGATACAATGATTTAAATGTAATGGGCCAAGACTAAGCTGATGAATAACAGCAGTATTAGTCTTAAGATTTCTATAAGGACAATACAAAATGGCAGCTATTCTATTTGCTTTCCATAAGAACACCTAGGCCACGCACTTCCCCTATTAGTCTGATAGCCCCTGAAATGTCAGTGAGGTAAAGCCCTTCTAATGTGTTGCATCATCTTCCATAATGGACATCCTTCCTCATAATGGCCTAGTATTCAGGCCTTCCCCTCTATAACACCTCCACGTCTTAAGCAGCTCACTTAATATTGTACCGTTATAGCTGTGGAAGAACTTTCCTGGCACACAAATCACTGTGGACTGTATTTTTCATGTTAAAGACAAACGTTATATTTCTATTATGTGGCCGCTGTTCCTTTTCCCTAGGGCCAGGAGAATTCCTGACCCCTTATCTTGTGCAGGAAGCCATAAGTAGGGCCATGAGTTTTTCCTTCCCAGGTTACTTGGTCAGGACAAATTCATGTCCCTGCTTATACCTCTCTATGTGCCTCTGAAACGTTTAGCAGTTAGGTTAAAACCTCTTAAGGATCTGCCTCTTTTTTAAATTTTCGCCTTAAATGACACACCCAAATCTAACTGCCTGTAGCTCAGAACCGGAAGCAAGGATATGCATATTCTTGATACCATTTGAAAGGAAACACTTTGGAGTTTGTGGAAATGTGAAATTAATGTAGGAAAATATAACACATTAGAGCTTGTAAAAGATAATACAAAGAAAAAATTACAGTTTTCTTTTTTGTACCATCATATTTGAAATGCAAGAGAAAGGCCATAATGTATTATTCCAGCCCATGTGCAATTTAGATTTTGGTCAATAGATCGCAGCAGTGTATGTGCAAAGTTTTAGACTGATCCCATGAACCATTGCTTTTCTGTTGAAATGTTTGTATCAAGACTGCCAAAATGTGCCTAATTGGTTTATTAATAACTTTTTAAGTTCATAACTGTGCACTCTCTCAAACAATAGCATGGTATTCTTTCACTGTAATAGCTACTGTAAATTGGACAGTGCAGTTAGATTAACAAGAATGTAAGCTTTCTGACAATATCAGAAATGTCTATGTCCTGGGAAATGTTCTTGTTACTTACAACCTCATGCTAATCACATTAGCCTACGTTAGCTCAACTGTCCCGTGGTTGGGACAACGATCTGTTGAGATCCTTAAGAGGTTTAATTCAACTCCAGTATCCTTAATCAGTGATACCCTGGATGCTCATACTAGTCTATTTAGCTCCTATATTCTTTACCATTCATTTAGCCAGCAGTGAGAGCTCGACACCTCTAGAGTGGTGTTGATGCCTCTGCTCATTTGGTTCATAACTGTTCTTAAACACCTGGCTGCCCAAACTACTTGTTCCTGCAAAACGCCAAGCCCACAGATATCAGTTTTACTCCGAAACGAGTCTGGATCGGAGTACCTCCTTGACGATTTCTAGAACGCAAACATGTTCTAACTGTTCTGATTGGTCCCAGAAACCGATGGTTTGAGCCAGAACACATGTAGGTAAAGCAGCGTTTTAGAAAATGTGTCATTGGCTTTGATACTCTGATTGGTTAGAAATTATCCAATTGCTGATGACTTTGTTTTGTACAACACCCCTAATTTTGAGATCACCACAAACAACTTCAATGATGGCAGTCTTCGACAGAAGTATGTAGCCATCATAGAGCAGTGGAATAATTCAGTTTGAGTCGTCAGGCAATTTAAACACTCCCATGTGTTAGTCAGATTAAATAAGTGTAGTTTGATGGGTGAATGGGTACACTTAATAATAGTTAATAATAGTGTTCTTAACCCCCGGACCTGCTAAGGTGATCCCTTTCATGTGCAATGAAAGGTTGTGATGTTTCTAATTTATTTAATATAAAACACTCTCTGGCCTGTGTTCAAGCACAGAACTATTTCAGTGGTGTGATTCACCCAGCTCACATTTCCACATTTCTCCTCGCTGTATTATAATCTGTTCAGCTGTTATCATGTTATTACATACAGCATTGATGTTCCACCACTGTTCATGACTGTACCTGTGTGTCATTGTGTTCAAACATGCTTTGAGGTACATGTATGGAGCATGGCCCAGGCCTACATGAAATATTTGGAAGATACAGACACAACATTGTTTGCCTCAGTTGGGTTTCCCTTTGTCAACCACACAGGAGGAGGAACGTTAGACGACGGTTTTCTAAAACGGACTCATTTTCTTTGAGATACTCTCAAGACGTGGAATCAATGGCACAACATTATACACAGTATGCTATATTTATTTATTTCCCCTCGAGCTTTACAGTGTAGGTAGCATAAACGTAACAACATGTAACATATGGATTTACATTAGTATACACATCAAAAGTCCCAATGCAAAGTTACACCTCACTTTTTCTATTTTTCGAGTTATAACATAAAACCGATCTGAAAGTCTTGTCGGAAAAGGGTTTTTCTGGGGTATGGTGTGATATGTAGGACCCGGTAAGCCAGCCTATATCCTATAATGTAAACTCCAACAGAAATAACTTTTAAATGTATAACTTCAAATTGTTTGCGCTGATGACTACTAGTTTCAATTACATTTTCAACCAACTTACAAGCAAATGTGTAATAAATGTATTTTTACAAATCAACCTGCAAGGTTGCTAGCCAACTAGCCTGCTAACATTAGCCTTACCAGCCTGCCAACGTTACATTAGCAGTGCATGAGTTAGCCAGTTGCTATCAACCCTTAGCTTACAGATACATTAAAGTAAACCAAAGTTTTGGAACTACATAATGCCATCTAACCAGTTATGAAAGAATATTAACTGCATATAGCCATCTTAGCCAGCAGCCAGCTAACATTAACTATTTAGCCAACTAGCTAGTAGCCTAGTCAACTACCACAGTTATGGTCAGCAAGCTAGAGCCCAACTACTGGAGATGAGCTAGAACACAACACAACCAAAACATAACTGCAGATTGAAAGCAAAGAGATATTGATTGCTGGTGCCCATCCGATTGTAAAACTTTTAAAAGCATGCATGCTGAGTTGGCTACCAAAGCAAGGGGGAGGTGTGCACTTCGCCGGGCAGAGGGAGAGTCAGGGAAATCTTAAATGGATAGATTCCAGATGTCCAGACTTATAGGTAACCAGATCGTGACTTCAACTAAGTTACTTACTAAAAGTCTCTGACCACACTGTTTTATTACATTGGTGAGTAAAACTCAAGGTTCCTACCCTTTAAGCTTAATTGTTGCTCGTTATCTTTCACAATTAATCATAATTTCCGTATATGTGGAAGTATTATAAAAACATAACTGACCTGTTATAAGAGAGCAGCCTTCAATGGGACTGAAATAATCTGTCACTCTCAGGTTAATGATCATATTTTAAAAGGGTGGATATCAAGGTAGCTGTTCAGGTGTTATGTGTGTTTGCAAGGCTAAATCAAGCCACAACCTGGACAGGTTAACACAACAGATCGTCATACAGTAGTCTAGTCAATCACAATGCTGAGAAATCAATGCATTGTGCCTTAAAACCTCTACCGAGTACCTAACCCGGATCCGGGAGCACCCCCCACCCCCCCCACACTGATTAGCATCGCTAGCATAGCGTCACAATTAAATAGTAGCATCTAAATATCATTAAATCACAAGTCCAAGACACCCAATGAAAGACACAGATCTTGTGAATAAAACCACCATTTCAGATTTTTTAAATGTTTTACAGGGAAGACACAATATGTAAATCTATTAGCTAAACACGTTAGCAAAAGACACCATTTTCTTACTCCAACAGTTTTTTCCTGCGTCAGTAGCTATCACTAATTCGACTAAATGAAAATATATATAGCCACTAACCAACAAACAAATTCATAAGATGACAGTCTGATAACATATTTATGGTATAGCATAGTTTTTTTTTTTTTAAATGTGCATTTTTCAGGTATAAATCACAGTTCTACATTGCAGCTGCAATCTGATATAGTGCTGATGCAGCTAGAACAATTACAGAGACCAACGTTATATAACTAATTACTTGTCTTAAAACATTTCAGAAAAAATACACAGCGTACAGATATTGAAAGCCCAACATCTGGTGAATCCAAACAATATTTCAGATTTATTAAATGTTTTATAGCGAAAACAAAATGTAGCGCTAAATTAGCATAGCCACGCCAGCCAGAACCAGCTGGGCGCGCCCGACCAGTTCACATGCACGACAGATATATGAAATAACATCGTAAATTGGGTCTTACTATTGCTGATCTTTCATCAGAATGTTGATCAAGGTGTCCTTAGTCCTGATGAGTCGTTCAATCCATTCACAATGGCAACTTTCCCTCTTCATTTAGCCTGGGTACTGGTCGACTGGCACGGTCCCTGTCCAAAGTTAAAAAACTCACAGAACGGAACACGGCAAAACTCCCGAAAAAATTCAAATAATCTGATTAAACTATATTGAAAAAACATACATTACGATGATATGGTCACATGTATCAAACAAACTTCGAGACGGAGATAGTTTTCATCCGTAACGTCAGCATAACAAAAGACAATTGCACCTCTAAAACGCGCGTTTCAGAAAACCGGAAGTTGTCGGTCACGCTAAAGAAATAGGTCTTATTTCACGTCAGTACAAGATAAACAAAAAATTTCTCCTCTGACGTCTTCCTGACACCCAGAGGAAGACGAATGAAGTGTGTTTCGGGTCATAGGTGGCGTGACCATATATAGGCAGAGCGTTGAAGCGAGCATACACATCTTGCAATCTTCTTCTTGCTCAGGGAATGTGCTGTCAAACGACTTGTGTTTCACTCAGAGACAAAATTGAAACGGATTTAGAAACCATAGCTTGTTTTCTATCCAATGGTATATGGTTATATGCATATAGTAACAGCAATAATTGAATAAGAGGCAGTTTAATCTGTAGAGGCAATTATGCTAATGCAAAAACAGCACCCCCTGTATTCTCAAGAAGTTAAACCTTTCAGTACAGCAGCAGGGTTTGACTAAGTGCCAACAAGACACAGAAGTGGACTAAAATATTAGTTACAGATCTGGAACAAGCTCAGAGAGATTAAAGGTCCAATGCAGCCTTTTTTTTATCTCAATATCAAATCATTTCTGGGTAACACTTAAGTACCGGACATTGATTGTTTTCAATTCAAATTGTTAAAAATAAACAAAAATAGCTTCTTAGCAAAGAACTAGCTGTTGTTGGCAGAAGTTTTGGAACCCTTTACTGAGTTACAGTTTGTATAAGGAAATCAGTCAATTGAAATAAATTCATTAGGCCCTGATTTAATGATTTCACATGACTGGGAATACAGCTAGGCATCTGTTGGTCACAGATACCTTAAAAAAAGTAGGGTCGTGTATCAGAAAACAAGTCAGTATGTGGTGTGGGTACCATTTGCCTCATGCAGCGTGAGAAATGTCCTTCGCATAGAGTTGATCAGGCTGTTGATTGTGGCCTGTGGAATGTTGTCCCGCTCCTCTTTAATGGCTGTGTGAAGTTGCTGGATAGTGGCAGGAACTGGAACACGCTGTCGTACATGTCAATCCAGAGCATCCCTAACATGCTCAATGGGTGACATGTTTGAGTATGCAGGCCACGGAAGAACTGGGACATTTACAGCTTCTAGGAATTGTGTACAGATCCTTGCGACATGGGGCTGTGCATTATCATGCTGAAACATTTTTCGTTTTATTTATTTAACTTGATTTAACGAGGCAAGTCAGTTGAGAAGAAATTCTTATTTACAATGACAAGGGGGTTGATGGCGGCAGATGAATGGCATGACAATGGGCCTCAGGATCTCACCACGGTATCTCTGTGCATTCAAATTGCCATTGATAAAATGCTATTCTGTTTGTTGTCTGTAGATAATGCCGGTCCATACTATAACCCCACCGCCACCATGGGGCACTCTGTTCACAACGTTGACATCTGCAAACCACTCGCCCACATGACGCCATACATGCTGTCTGCCATCTGCCCGGTACAGTTAAAACTGGGATTCATCCGTGAAGAGCACACTTCTCCAGTGTGCCAGTGGCCATCGAAGGTGAGCATTTGCCCACTGAACTCAGTTACAATGCTGAACTGCAGTCAGTTCAAGATCCTGGTGAGGATGACGAGCACGCAGATGAGCTTCCCCGAGATGGTTTCTGACGGTTTGTGCAGAAATTCTTCGGTTGCGCAAACCCACAGTTTCATCAACTGTGTGGGTGGCTGGTCTCGGAGGATCCCACAGGTAAAGAAGCCGGATGTGGAGGTCCTGGGCTAGTGTGGTTACATGTGGTCTGCGGTTGTGAGGCCATTTGGACGCACTGCCAAATTATTGAAAACGACGTTGAAGGCGGCTTATGGTAGAGAAATGAACATTTAATTATCTGGCAACAGCTCTGGTGGTCAGCATGCCAATTTCACGCTCCCTCAAAACTTGAGACATCTGTGGCATTGTGTTGTGACACAACTGCACATTTTAGTGGCCTTTTATTGTCACTAGCACAAGCTTCTTGATATGCCACACCTGTCAGGATTATCTTGGCAAAGGAGAAACGCTTACTAACAGGGATGTAAACAAATGTGCTTATGGAACATTTCTGGGATATTTTATTTAATCTCATAAAACATGGGACCAACACTTTACATGTTGCATTTTTCTTTGGTGTAATTTACGGCCTGGTGATGTCATCAGCCAGGTGTCATGACTCTCCTGTGAGGATCCAAGAGATTAGGTTACAGTGGATCAGCTCTACAGAGTTTTCTCTCTCTCCCATAAAGGGGGAGAGGGATGGATGTGGGGGTTTTATGACACCTCACGTCGATCGTAAACCATTAGGCAGCAGATGAGTCCTTTGGGGCCTAGTTTGGGTGATCGGAATGTCTGCTTGCCTCATGAAGTGTTAACCAACCCAAAACTACAACATCAAACAATGGACACAGGGACAATATTTCATCCTCTGAAATTTTGGTACTGAGGGATCTCAGTGCAGCGAACTGACACCGGCCTCTGGGACGACCCGGGGGGCGAGGCG
This sequence comes from Salvelinus fontinalis, assembly GCF_029448725.1. Taxonomy (NCBI): domain Eukaryota; kingdom Metazoa; phylum Chordata; class Actinopteri; order Salmoniformes; family Salmonidae; genus Salvelinus; species Salvelinus fontinalis. The sequence goes on from NC_074669.1 coordinate 13,470,172, forward strand.
CAGGGCGATCCAGATGGAGGCGATGGAACTCATTTAGCATAGCTGGATCCAATATATCCCCCACCGGGACCCAGCACCTCTCCTCCGGCCCGTACCCCTCCCAGTCCACGAGGTACTGCAGGCCCCTCACCCGGTGTCTCGAATACAGAATGGCCCGTATCGTGTACACCGGGGACCCCTCGATGTCCAGAGGGGGCGGAGGGACCTCCGGCACCTCACCTTCCTGCATGGGACCAGCTACCACCGGCCTGAGGAGAGACACATGAAACGAGGGGTTAATACGATAATACGAAGGAAGTAACAATTGATAACACACCTCGTTTATTCTCCTCAGGACTTTAAATGGCCCCACACACTGCGGACCCAGCTTCTGGCAGGGCAGGCGGAGGGGCAGGTTTCGGGTCGAGAGCCAGACCCGATCCCCCGGTGCAAACACGGGGGCCTCACTGCGGTGACGGTCAGCGCTCCTCTTCTGCCGTCCACTTGCCTGACGCAATGACTCCTGGACGGCTCTCCAGGTCTCCTTAGGGCGCTGCACACACTCCTCCACCGCAGGGGCCTCGGTCTGGCTCTGATGCCATGGTGCCAGAACCGGCTGGTACCCCAACACACACTCAAACGGTGACATGTTGGTTGAGGAGTGGCTTAGTGAATTCTGGGCCATTTCATCCCAGGGGATGTATCTTGCCCACTCCCCTGGCCGGTCCTGGCAATACGACCGCAGAAACCTACCCACTTCCTGGTTCACTCTCTCCACCTGCCCATTACTCTCCGGATGATACCCCGAGGTCAGGCTGACCGAGACCCCCAGACGCTCCATAAACTCCCTCCACACTCGGGACGTAAACTGGGGACCCCGATCAGAAACGATGTCATCGGGCACCCCGTAGTGCCGGAAGACATGGGTGAACAGCGCCTCCGCAGTCTGTAGGGCCGTAGGGAGACCGGGCAACGGGATAAGACGGCAGGACTTCGAGAACCGATCCACAACGACCAGGATCGTCGTGTTCCCCTGAGACAGAGGAAGATCAGTGAGAAAATCCACCGATAGATGGGACCACGGCCGTTGTGGAACGGGGAGGGGTTGTAACTTCCCTCTTGGCAAGTGCCTAGGAGCCTTGCTCTGGGTGCACACCGAACAGGAGGAGACATAGAATCGCACGTCCCTCACCAAGGTAGGCGACCAGTACTTCCCTCTAAGACCTCGCACCGTCCTCGAAATACCCGGGTGACCTGACGAGGGTAGACTATGAGCCCACCGAATCAATTGATCACAAACAGCGAGCGGCACGTACCTACGACCCTCCGGGCACTGTGGAGGCGCAGGTTCCTCCCTTAGCGCCCGCTCGATGTCCGCGTCCACCTCCCATACTACCGGTGCTACCAGCTTAGCCGCCGGAATGATGGGAGTAGGATCGATGGACCGGTCCTCAGTTTTGTAGAGGCGGGACAGAGCGTCAGCCTTAGTGTTGAGGGAACCTGGTCGATACGAGAATTCAGTCTCCTAGCTGATGGGATATACTCCAGGTTACAGTGGTCAGTCCAGATGAGGAAAGGGTGCTTAGCCCCCTCAAGCCAGTGTCTCCACACCTTCAGGGCCTTAACCATAGCCAACAACTCCCTGTCCCCCACATCATAATTCCGCTCCTCTGGCCCGAGCTTCTTCGAAAGAACGGGGAAGGGGGGGGTCTACCTTAACTAACGGAATCCTCAACCTCTGGGCGAGTCCGCGATCTATAAAGTTCCCCGCTGCGCCTGAATCGACTAGCGCCTTATGCTGGAGAGAGGAAAAAAAATTAAGAAATAAAACTAAAAACATGTGACCAACAGGAAGCCCTGGGAGAGTGTGGTGCTGACTCACCTGGGGTGACCGAGGAGTGTTCTGCCTGCCCTCTCGACTCCAAGATAGACTCCTCCAGCACCGACCGGAAGTGTGCCCTCTCCGGCTACAACTGGTACAGGAGGAGCCTACTCCTCCGGTCTCCCTAGATGCAGTCCCCCCTAGCTCCATCGGGATGGGAGCGGGAGGGCCAGGAGGTGGAACTGACAGGACCCTTTCAGAATGTCCGCGAGCAGCTAGCAGATGGTCTAGCCGGATCGACATGTCTATTAGCTCATCCAGGCTGAGCGTAGTGACCCGACAAGCCAGCTCCCTGCGGACGTCCTCTCTCAGGCTACACCTGTAATGGTCTATCAGGGCCCTGTCGTTCCACCCCGCTCCAGCGGCCAAAGTCCGGAATTCCAGCACGAAGTCCTGCGCGCTCCTCGTCCCCTGTCGGAGATGGAACAACCTCTCACCCGCCGCTCGGCCCTCCGGAGGGTGATCGAACACGGCCCGGAAACGGCGGGTGAACTCCGGGTAGTGGTCTCTCGCTGGGTCGGGCTCGTTCCAGACGGCATTGGCCCACTCTAGGGCAAGAGACGAGGACACTCATGCTCTCCTCGTCCGAGGGAGCCGGCCGAACGGTGGCCAGGTAGAGCTCTAGTTGTAGCAGGAATCCCTGGCACCCCGCTGCCGCTCCATCGTACTCCCTCGGAGGCGTAATACGCAGAGCGCTGGCACCGGATTCCGCTGGAGGAGATGGTAGAGTTGCTGGTGGGAGGGTAAGTGGTGTAGTAGGGAGACCACTCCTCTCCCAACGGTCCATCCTCTCCATCATTTGATCCATCGCTGATCCGATGCGATGGAGGATGGACGTGTGATGAAGGACTCTCCTCCATCGTGGGGAGAGGGGTGGTCGCTGCTCATGCTGACTCCATATATCTTGGTGCGGGCTTCTGTAACGACAGGAGAATGATGGGTGTGGAGTCAGGCGCCGCACCACAAGCCCGCACCACAAGCCCGCACAAACACAAGCGGGCTAAACTAACTTAAATAGTACCCACCCCAAAAACCCAACAAGGAACAGGTGAAACCAATTAGACAAAAACAAACGAAAAAGAAAAAGGGATCGGTGGCTCTAGTAGACCGGCGACGACGACCGACGAGCGCCACCCGAACAGGAAGGGGAGCCACCTTCGGTGATATTCGTGACATGGGGTAAGCTGTCATTGTAAATATGAATTAGTTCTTAACTTGCCTAGTTAAATATATATATATATTTTTTCAAGAATGTGGAAGATTAATGTCTATTTTGTGACGTCATTAAAAGTTAAATGAAGACGTTATAACGAAACATTAACTAAGAGTTTTCATACGGTGTATATCATGTTTACATACTTTACGTTGTGTGGAAAATATCCAGGATAAAGAGAATATTTTTGTGATGGTAAAATTGTGATTTTAGTTCTCTAAACGAGATCATAGTAAATTCTGATACCTTGCTTTGTAACTAGCTACGCCCCAGGGAACCCAGAGAGCGTGTCAGCAAGACGGAAAGCCCCCTTTTTACTCGAGAGTATAAAGAATTTGAGAAAAGAGTTAACATATCAGACTAGGATGACCACGAGCTGCCGTCGAGGTCTACGATTAGTTGCGACCCCGAAAACGCTACACGAGGTTGAAGACAAAGGAACCTCTTAACAATCAATGCTACAGTTGAGTTGCTGTTCTAAGTACTGTATCTAAGAAGGTGAATTTAAGCAGGACCATCCGGTTATTCTCTTCAGGTCATCGTTTGTCTACACTGCTTTCATCCCCACCCTGAGATCTACACGGCTATTAGCCGTCCTCAGAAGACCACTCTTCCAGAACGAGTACAAGGAAACAGACAACTAAGAGAAAGGACATTGTGACATCCTGTGGACAATCAGAGACTTACACCCGAGAATGAATGAGACGGCCACCCAAAGAACAAGGCCTCCATCGAACCTTTCTTACTAAGCGGCATCGGCCCCCGAAGGCCTGGGCCCAACAGAGATACCCAACGAAGACCTTCAACACTTATATACATGTACATGCATTACACTTCTTACCCATAAGAGCGGAAGTTCGGGGCAAGGTATTAGGGCTACTATAATTATAGTTTCCAAATGTATCCCAGTGTTGCCTCACACACACACACACACACACACACACACACACACACACACACACACACACACACACACACACAATCTCCATCTGGTGTAACACGTGTCATATTGTGTTGGTCCGCAAGGGGCCTGTTGTCATTGTATTAAGTTCTAATCAATAACCTATACCGTGTGTGTACATTATCTTATCATTTAGCATGTTAGTAAATAAATAATCAAATCAATTTGTATGGAATGATTAGTGAGACCCGGGTTTGTGCAGATTTACGAAGTCTATGACGTTCAGAATGAGACTGATTATTATTTAATGACTGATATGATATCTATATTCTTGATTTAATTCGGGAAATGGTAACTCTTTAAACAAACTTTTCCTGTGGTTCTCCAAATTCCTAATGTGTTAATTGTTACATGATTAATTTAATTGAGTAATAATTAAACGTAGTAGGTAATTATTTGATGAATAGCAGTCCTTACATTAATGATAGTCACGTCACGACACAGGGAAAATTCCATCAAACCAAAACGGGCTGAGATTTTAGGCGGTCTTTACAAACAGCTCATACTAAAAGGGCATTATCATCATTTTCACAGTAGCATTCCAATCTTGTATGTAGTTTACATACACTTACGTTTGAGTCATTAAACTAATTTTTCAATCACTCCACAAATTTCTTGTTAACAAACTATAGTTTTGGCAAGTCAGTTAGGACATCTACTTTGTGCATGACACAATTTATTTCCCCCCCCCCAAAAAAAAAAATTATTAAAAAAATTCTTTAAAGACAGACTATTTCACTTCTAATTCACTGTGTCACAATTACAGTGGGTCAGAAGTTCACATACACTAAGTTGACCATGCCTTTTAAACAGTTTGGAAAATTCCTGAAAATGATGTCATGGTTTTAGAAGCTTCTGATAGGCTAATTGACATAATTTGAGTCAATTGGAGGTGTACCTGTGGATGTATTTCAAGGCCTACCTTAAAACTCAGTGCCTCTTTGCTTGACATCATGGGAAAATTAAAAGAAATCAGCCAAGACCTCAAGTAGACCTCAAGTCTGGTTCATCCTTTGGAGCAATTTCCAAATGCCCGAAGGTACCACGTTCATCTGTATAAACAATAGTACGCAAGTATAAACACCATGGGACCACGCAGCCGTCATACCGCTCAGGAAGGACACGCATTCTGTCTCCTAGAGATGAACATACTTTGGTGCGAAAAGTGCAAATCAATCCCAGAACAACAGCAAAGGACCCTGTGAAGATGCTGGAGGAAACAGGTACAAAAGTATCGATATCCACAGTAAAAAGAGTCCTTTATTGACATAACCTGAAAGGCCACTCAGCAAGGAAGAAGCCACTTCTCCAAAACCGCCATAAAAAAGCCCGACTACGGTTTGCAACTGCACATGGGGACAAAGATTGTACTTTTTGGAGAAATGTCCTCTGGTCTCATGAAACAAAAATAGAACTGTTTGGCCAGAATGACCATCGTTATGTTTGGAAGAAAAAGGGGGTGGCTTGCAAGCCGAAGAACACCAACCCAACCGTGAAGCACGGGGGTGGCAGCATCATTTTGTGGAGGTGCTTTGCTGCAGGAGGGGCTCGTGCACTTCACAAAATAGATGGCATCATGAGGCAGGGAAATTAAATGGATATATTGAAGCAACATCTCAAGACATCAGTAAGGAAGTTAAAGCTTGGTCGCAGATCGGTCTTCCAAATGGACAATGACCCCAAGCATACTTCCAAAGTTGTGGCAAAATGGCTTAAGGACAACAAAGTCAAGGTATTGGAGTGGCCATCACAAAGCCCTGACCTCAGTCCTATAGAAGATTTATGAGCAGAACTGAAAAAGTGTGTGCGAGCAAGGAGGCCTACAAACCTGACTCGGTTACACCAGCTCTGTTAGGAGGAATGGGCCATAATTCACCCAACTTATTGTGGGAAGTTTGTGGAAGGTTACCTGAAACATTTGACCCAAGTTAAACAATTTAAAGGCGATGCTACCAAATACTAATTCAGTGTATGTAAACTTCTGACCCACTGAGAATGTGATGAAATAAATAAAAGCTAAAATACATCATTCTACTATCATTCTGACATTTCACATTCTTAAAATAAAGTGGTGATCCTAACTGACCTAAAACAGGGCATTTTTACTGGGATTAAATGTCAGGAATTGTGAAAAACTGAGTTTAAATGTATTTGGCTAAGGTGTATGTAAACTTCTGACTTCAATTGTCTGTCTGTCTGTCTGTCTGTCTGTCTGTCTGTCTGTCTGTCTCAAATCAAAAATATGTCTGCAGCATTGAAGGTTCCCAAGATCACAATGACCTTCATCATTCTTAAATGGAAGAAGTTTGGAACCACCAAGACTTTTCCTACAGATGGCCGCCTCCGGCCAAACTGAGCAATCGGGTGAGAAGGGCCTTGGTCAGGGAGGTGACCAAGAACCCGATGGTCACTCTTACAAAGCTCCAGAGTTCCTCTGTGGAGATGGGAGAACCTGCCAGAAAGGTAACCATCTCTGCAGCACTCCACCAATCAGACCTTTATGGTAGAGTGGCCAGACGGAAGCCACTCCTCAGTAAAAGGCATATGACAGCCCGCTTGGAGTTTGCCAAAAGGTACCTAAAGGACTCTCAGACCATGAGAAACAAGATTCTCTGTTCTAATGAAACCAATATTGAACTCTTTGGCCTGAATGCCAAGCTTCACGTCTGGAGGAAACCTGGCACAATCCCTACGTTGAAGCATGGTGGTGGCAGCATCATGCTGTGGGGATGTTTTTCAAGTGCCGGAACTGAGAGACTAGTCAGGGTCGAGGGTTAAGATGAACAGTGCAAAGTACAGAGTTCCTTGATGAAAACCTGCTCTCCAGCGCTCAGGACCTGATGGGGCGATGGTTCACCTTCTAACAGAACAATGTCCTTAGGCACACAGCCAAGACAATGCAGGAGTGGCTTCGGGACAAGTCTCTGAATGTCTTTGAGGGGCCCAGCCAGAGCCCGGACTTAAACCCAATCGAACATCTCTGGAGAGTCCTGAAAATACCTGTTTTTCTTTTATTATTATGGGGTATTTTGTGTAGATTGATGAGGGGGAAAAAACTATTTAATAAATGTTAATATAAGTCTGTTACGTAACTAAATATGAATTCAGAAAGTATTCGGTCCCCTTGACTTCTTCCACATTTGGTTAAGTTAGACTTATTATTATTTTTACTAATCATTTCTCCACGATTTTGTGATATCCAATTGGTAGTTACAGTCTTGTCCCATCACTTCATCTCCCCTACGGACTCGGGAGAGGCGAAGGTCGAGAGCCAAACGTCCTCCGAAACATGACCCTGCCAAGCCGCACTGACACACGGATGCCAGCCGCACCAGTGTGTCGGAGGAAACATCGTCCAGCTGGCAACCGAGGTCAGCTTGCTGTCGCCCGGCCCGCCACAAGGAGTCGCTAGGACAAGGATATCCCAGCCGGCCATACCGTTCCCAACCCAGACAATGCTGGGCCAATTGTGCGCTGCCTCATGGGTCTCCTGGTCACGGCCGGCTGTGACACAGCCTGAGATCAAACCCGGGGCTGTAGTGATGCCTCAGACGCTGCGATGGAGTGCCTTAGACGGCTGCGCAACCCGGGAGGCCCATCATTACAGCCTTATTCTAAAATGGATAATATGACCGGTGTCAGTAAAACTTAGGCAAAAAAAAGTAATAGTTAATAGTCATGATTGCTCTATAGAACATGTAAGCAGCCTAACCAGCTCTGCTAGCGCGAGTAAAATGGTCAGTGAGGTATTCTCATTTGTATCTGGAAGTAGCTAACTAGAAAGCTAGCCAACTTTAGCCAGTTAGTTTTGGTGCTTGGTTGGGACAACGCATGCATTGGCAGGCAAGTTACAGAAGGATGAGCAGGCTATTCCCCATTGTTTATCGGTGCAATTTCGATGGTTAACAATACTGAACAAAAATATAAGCGCAAAAACTTTTGCTCCCATGTTTCATGAGCTAAAAAACAGGGAATTTTCCGTACTCACACAAAAAGCTTTTTTCTCTTATTTTGTTTACATGTTTATTAATAACTCACAACCTTGATTTGGTCTTGTGTAGCAAATTTTGAAATTGTGCTTTTTACATTGGATAAAAGTTGAGACTTTTTGAAAGTTGATAAACTAGTAAACTTACTTTTGAGAAAATGGCCTTTGACTGAATGTTTTAGTATCTAGTGAAGAGCTCTTCTTTGTTGTCTACACCCATTCAGCATAGTTTACACCCTCTTAAGCTTTAGACCCACACATCTCGTTTCGCTCCTGGAGCGTTTAAAGCGCACACATGGCGCTCTGGTCGATGATTTGTTTAACTCTGGATAACATGAACAGCCTAACCAGCTCTGCTGGCAACAATTTCATTACTCTTTTTTGCCGACGTTTACTGACACCGGCCATATTCAACGGGTGTTGTACCCTTTAGCTTAAGACATGTAGCTAGGTAAACAACGTGTAAGATCACACACGTAATGTTAGCTAGTTAAACAACAATGAACATAGTGCCAAATCATGTCGTTACTACCCTGCATGAATCTGCTGGGAGCTAACCAATCAGGTTCAATGTCAGCTAGCTAACATTAGGCTCTAGCAAAGCAAACGGTTCTGGAATACGAATAATGTCATACACGTAACGTTAGCTAGGGAGCCAGCCAGCTAACGTTAGCTAGCTAACAGTACACTTTAGCTTGAAATGAAACTACTTTCTGTCAAAATTTGAAACGTGTAATATCTGAAAATGTATCTAGCTAGACTATCTTACCGGTATACATCATCATGCGTGATGGACACGTCTCCCTGTAACAGATGCCATGTCACGGTTGCCCTTTGTTTGAAGATGTAATCCAGAGACCGGTGTTTTCTCCATCTCTTTAACTATCATACTCTAATTCCACTGATTTCAAAACTCGATCCTCCAGAAAGTGGAGAATAACACTTATGCAGCTCCACTACACGATACATTTAAAAAAGCTGCGTTCGACAGGATTACCAACACAGACTAACCAGCTCAAATAGACAGAAGCTTTCTATATGGCAGACCAATCCGAACACCGAACTCGGTATGTCAAGCCCACTCATTATCTCAGCCAATCATGGCTAGTGGGAAGGTTGCACTTTTTCTTTGGTTTAACCAACAAGGCTCTTAATTTATCAATTTTATTCTTATTTACAGATGTCATACAAGTTTGTTATTAAGGCACATGAAAGTTCACATGTTCCAGAAGGCATTTCTGCCCAAAAATGCATTAAAAAAAGTAAAATGGCGTGACTTGCGACATCTGCCTAGTTTCCTGAAACGGGTCACATTTATTTACATCCCTGTTAGTGAGCATTTCTCCTTTGCCAAGATAATCCATACACCTGACAGGTATGGAATATCAATAAGCTGATTAAACAGCATGATCATTGCACAGGTGCACCTTGTGCTGGGGACAATAATGGGCCACCTTTAAAATATGCAGGTTGGTCACACAACACAATGCCACAGATGTCTCAATTGTTGTGTGAGCATGCAATTGTCCACCAGAGCTGTTGCCAGACCATTTAATCTTAATTTCTCTACCATAAGCCACCTCCAACATCATATTAGAGAATTTGACAGTATGTCCAACCGGCCTCACAACCGCAGACCACTTGTAACCACGCCAGCCCAGGAATTCCACATCCGGCTTCTTCACCTGCTGGATCGTCTGAGACCAGCAACCGGGACAGCTGATCTGTCTGTAATAAGGTCCTTTTGTGGGGAACAACTCATTTTGATTGGCTGGGCCTGGCTCCCTGGGCTGCCCAGTCATGTGAAATCCATAAATTTGGGCATAATGAATGTATTTCAATTGACTGATTTCCTTAACTGTAGCTTAGTAAAATCTTTGAAATTGTTGCATGTTGCGTTTTATATTTTTGTTCAGTATAGCTGAAAAAGTTTGAGAGGGTTTATCTAATGTTCCTTTGTTAGATTTTAGCTCCTCTTGCTCTGGCTAGCATTAGATGTTGATCTTGTTGATTTGCATATAGGGAAATATAGCCAAACCTTTTCATTGTTGTTTGATCAATAGGACTGTAAAGTTCCCAAGTGTAAGAGGACTCAAATCAAATACAATTTTATTGGTCACATACACGTGTTTAGCAGATGTCATTGCGGGTGTAGCAAAATGCTTGTGTTTCTAGCTCCAACAGTGCAGTAATATCTAACATGTAATATACAACAATTTCCCAACATATACACACAAGTCTAAGTAAAGGACTGGAATTAAGAATATATGGATGAGCAATGGCAGAATGGCATAGACTAAGATACAGTATGTACATATGAGTTGAGTAATACAAAATATGTACACATTATTGAAGTGACTAGTGTTCAGTTATTAAAGTGGCCAGTGATTTCAAGTATATGTATATAGGCGGCAGCCTCTAATGTGCTAGTGATGGCTATTTAACAGTCTGATGGCCTTGAGATATAAGCTGTTTTTCAGTCTCTCGGTCCCTGCTTTGATGCACCTGTACTGACCTCGCCTTCTTGATGATAGCGGGGTGAACAGGCAGTGGCTTGGGTGATTGTTGTCCTTGGTGGTCTTTTTGGCCTTCCTGTGACATCGGGTGCTGTAGGTGTCCTGGAGGGCAGGTAGCTTGCCCCTGGTGATGCGTTGGGCAGACCGTCTGGAGAGCCCTAAGGTTGCAGGTGGTGCAGTTGCAGTGATACAGCCTGACAGGATGCTCTCCATTGTGCATCTGTAAAAGTTTGAGGGTTTTAGGTGACTCCTGTGGTATTTAGCTACATATTTGCAGAAATCCATTCAAGTGTATTTTATGAATGCGTTTTAATGATCTAAAGTCACGTTGTTGCAACTGCCTGTAAACACACAGTCCAGTTCAAAGTGAATGATGGCAGGGCCTTGTGGCAAATGGCTTGTTTGCGTGTAGGCCTAATGTACCTCTACGCAGATTCTGGACGAGAAAATGTTTTTATTAGGTTTTGTTTACTGCAGTGTCTATTAATTGTCCAAGCGCACAGCCACTTTCCCACACTATATTGCTATAGAATTTTCACAAATGCATTAGTATACGTAATTCCCAAACACGCTTTTAAGAAAATGTAAAAAAAAAAGAAAAAAAATCTTCCTGGGAGTGCATATGAACAGATTTGAATGTTGCTACAATGCTGTCAGTTCCACTTTATGTAGCAGGGCTGAAGTGAGGTTCTGATAGCAGAACCCTCCTGGGTGAATCTCCTCCCTGAGATGGAGTGTTAATGGTGTGCTGCTGGATAGGGGTTAAGTTATGGGTCACAGGCAATGGGAGGATGACACCGCTCCTCACAAAGTCCATGTCCATGAGACATGCATGCAGAGGCCAGGGTCAAGGTAATTTTCTTATACTGTAGTTGTGTCTTGAATGTATGAAATCTCATACAAAGTATAATGCAGAGATGCTGATCAGGGATGTTTTCAAACCATTATTTTCTGGTACTCTGCTTGTCCTTCATAGGCTATGAGTAAGTACACAATATTAAAAATAAAATGCTTTTATAACTTATACTGGTAACGATACTTCCAACTATATTGTCTCTTTTCATCAAATAGATGTCAATAGTTTTACAGTCAGCCACGTCACTCCAATTCAATTACTACATTAATATAGGCCTGTCAGTCTCAGGACCTGTCCAAAGCATGTTCATCCCGTCCCATTCCAACCCTCTTCTCCCCCCACCCTCCCTGAGCAGATAAGGAAATTCAGTCCCCACAGGTACGCTGAAGAAAAACACACCTGCTCAGTGCACCTAATGAGAGCTATCGCCTGGACTCTCCTACTGCCTCTGCCTCTCAATTAACCTCCCATCCTCCCCCTGCACACGGCCCTGTCCCCCGGGGACACAGTCAGTCCCCACAGCCCGCTCCCCTGCACAGCAGAACACCTCCTAAAACAGCCTCTACTGGCCCACACACAACTCAGTCTCATCCACCAGCTGTGTGGTTTATAGGAGATTATCCACCTACAATAGTGTAGTGTAGATATAGTGTAGATCACAAGACATATGCCTTAGAACTACAGTGCATTGCAGGTAGCCTCTATTACATGCCACGTTTTAAGGCTCACTTGTATGAGTTGTTCCCCGATCATGTGACCCTGACCAAGAAAAGGTCCTGGCCCTAGTTACATAAACCTTTCCTGGTCAAGTCACAAAGGCAAGAACCCTGGGTCCTACTTATAAGATGAGAGGCGGAGAAACCTTGGTACATAAGGGAGGCTACCCACAGTACCTGCAATATACTGAAGCTTACACAGTGGCCACAGACAGTGATAATAGGGCTGAGTGTGGTAGCTAGCAATCTCTGTGTTGATCTTATCTCAGTGACCAGATATGGGGAGTAGGTGTTTGAAGCGTGAGGAGCTGCTCCTAAGATGTTTTTAGAGTCAGAACCACTCTCTGCACTCCATTCTTTCTGCGTGTCTGTCTGAGGTGGAAGTGGAGTGAGATGTGGTGTTTTATGCATTATGGTTGCACATGCAGTGGAGTCTTAACTCTCGCTCCCTCTTTGTATCACTCTCTGTCTCTCCACTATCTTCCTCCTCTCTTCTAGATCCGATGGGAGAAGAACATTACACTGGGGGAGCCCCCTGGATTCCTACACTCATGGTGGTGGTACGTGCACTGTCTATGTACATTTGACATTTGAGTCATTTAGCAGACATTCTGATCCAGAGCGATTTTACAAAGATGCCCATTTAACACCACACACTGTAAACACACTCTCAGCTGCAAATTATTCACAACATGAAAGCACACATAATGACATGAAAGAATGTGTAGGAGTGAGGAGGTCATTTCTGGGGAACGCTAAGCGCAATGTCTTCTGACGTCAGTGCTGTGGGTTCACTGTACTCTCTTCACTGGATGATGAATAATAAAATGGAACCCAATTCAAATAAGTTCCATTTCCCTCAAATTGGAGCATAGTCAGTATTACTTTAAAAGTGAAGTTATGCTTACTGCGTATGTACAGTCGTGGCCAAAAGTTTTGAGAATGACACATATTAATTTTCACAAAGTTTGCTGCTTCAGTGTCTTTAGAAATTTTTGTCAGATGTTACTATGGAATACTGAAGTATAATTACAAGCATTTCATAAGTGTCGAAGGCTTTTATTGACAATTACATGAAGTTGATGCAAAGAGTCAATATATGCAGTGTTGACCCTTCTTTTTCAAGACCTCTGCAATCCACCCTGGCATGCTGTTAATTAACTTCTGGGCCACATCCTGACTGATGGCAGCCCATTCTTGCATAATCAATGCTTGGAGTTTGTCAGAATTTGTGGAGTTTTGTTTGTCCACCTGCCTCTTGGGGATTGGCCACAAGTTCTCAATGGGAGTACGGTCTGGGGAGTTTCCTGGCCATGGACCCAAAATATTGATGTTTTGTTCCCCGAGCCACTTAGTTATCACTTTTGCCTTGTGGCAAGGTGCTCCATCATGCTGGAAAAGGCTTTTGTTCGTCACCAAACTGTTCCTGGGTTGTTGGGAGAAGTTGCTCTTGGAGGATGTGTTTGGTACCATTCTTTACTCATGGCTGTGTTCTTAGGCAAAATTGTGAGTGAGCCCACTCCCTTGGCTGAGAAGCAACCCCACACATGAATGGTCTCAGGATGCTTTACTGTTGGCATGCCACAGGACTGATGGTAGCGCTCACCTTGTCTTCTCCGGACAAGCTTTTTTCGAGATGCCCCAAACAATCGGAAAGGGGATTCATCAGAGAAAATGACTTTACCCCAGTCCCCAGCAGTCCAATCCCTGTACCTTCCTGGAGAGAAGTGGCTTCTTTGCTGCCCTTCTTGACACCAGGCCATCCTCCAAAAGTCTTCGCCTCAGTGTGCGTGCAGATGCACTCACACCTGACTGCTGCCATTCCTGAGCAAGCTCTGTACTGGTGGTGCCCCGATCAGTCTGTTAATCGAACTCAATCAGCATGACAGAGTGATCTCCAGCCTTGTCCTCGTCAACACTCACACCTGTGTTAACGAGAGAATCACTGACATGATGTCAGCTGGTCCTTTTTTGGCAGGGCTGAAATGCTGTGGAAAAGTTTTGGGGGGATTCAGTTCATTTGCATGGCAAAGAGGGACTTTGCAATTAATTGCAATTCATCTGACCATTCTTCATAACATTCTGGACTATATGCAAATTGCCATCATACAAACTGAGGCAGCAGACTTTGAAAATTAATATTTGTGTCATTCTCAAAACTTTTGGCCACGACTGTATACCTGTTATACTGTAAATAGCTTTTATAGTTTCTGGCCAGAGTAAAAAAAACAGCTAACTCATTATGATCTCTTTCCATGATATTCGTAGAACCAGCTTGTGCTGTATTTGTTTTAGCCGACCTGTCAGAGGTGTTAATGCCCCCCAAAATACTTCAGTGTATTTGCTATCTGGAAGTGGTCTGCCTCTGGACTGACAGGCTGACACGTATTTCTCACTGGATGAGAAGGAAACGCCCATGCCTGGGTTCTCCTCCAGTTGACAGAAGAAGAGACAGAGAGATCGAAGGAAAGAGAGAGAGACTGGGAGAGAGAGGGAGTGAGTTCACAGGCAGTCTTTGTTTGTTCCAGCGCTGCTCATCCTGAAATGCCCCTCTACCCTCAATCTCTGAACAGGGGTCTTTCAGCTGCATTCTTCTTCCTGAATCGCCAACATGCTTTAATTGTGAATCATGTTTACACAGCTCATAATGGCCCTTAAGAGAGCCTGTGTTCCCTCCGTCTGACAGATTTCACTTGAAAAGCTACGAGAGATGCAGACAGATTGACATATACAAACATACCTTTTTTAGACAAAGTTTACATTCACGTTGCCTAACCCTCTAGAGAAGTTGTAAAGTCTCAGGGTTTGTTGATGTGCTGAGACATGGTTTGAGGGAGCCTCGTGTGTGTGTGTGTGTGTGTGTGTGTGTGTGTGTGTGTGTGTGTGTGTGTGTGTGTGTGTGTGTGTGTGTGTGTGTGTGTGTGTGTGTGTGTGTGTGTGTGTGTGTGTGAGCAGTTGAAGAGTAGTCAGGTTATTCGCTGAGCAGGGCCCCAGTGGAGGGTTCCCAGCTAGCACATTTGGTTCCTTGGAAGTTGTGGGAACGTATGTATTTGAGTTTCGCATTGGTTGTGGTAACGAAGCCTTATGTTTTCTGACTGTTTAAAAAACATTAAATTTTACTGTTCTTTTATAGAATTAGTTTTTCGGTGGCAGGGAGGTTCAGAGAGCATTTTACTCCAGTTCCTTAAGTTTTCCTGGGAGGTTTTATTGACGCTCTGAAAGTGTTTTAACCTGTTTGGGCTGCAAGCTGAATATTGAAAAAACTGGAAAATGTGTGCACATTTTCAAACGGCCTCCTAAGAAACTTTTTATTTTCCAATATGCATATATTTACTACTGTTGGATAGATAACAGTCTATAGTTTCTAAAAAGGTTTGAATTGTTTCTCTAAGTCGAACAGAAATATTTTTACAGCCATTTTCCCAGCCGAATTGAGATTTCCAAAATGCGATGTGTCTCTTTAAGACCTTCTCTATAAAAGGCCCTTTGACTTGGGACCATAGGAACACGTCACACGCCTTCGTCAGGCTGTAATGCGGAAGTGAGAATTGAAAGGAGTCGAATATCTCGTCCATGGACTGAATAACACACCTTCTTGTGAGACCTGCGCAGTTAAAAAAGAATTCCGGGCGCGAAGCAGAATTTGGTCTCGGCTTCTGGAAGAAGGTAGATAACGTTGAATATGATCTCTGACTACGATATTATTTGATACATGTCACAATCATCCTAAAGTATGTTTTTTCAATATACTTTAATTATATTATTGCAATTTATTCTGGACTTTAGA
Organism: Salvelinus fontinalis; assembly: GCF_029448725.1. Classification (NCBI taxonomy): domain Eukaryota; kingdom Metazoa; phylum Chordata; class Actinopteri; order Salmoniformes; family Salmonidae; genus Salvelinus; species Salvelinus fontinalis. Next base: position 13,486,070 of record NC_074669.1, read on the forward strand.
TGTGATACGACAGAAGAATTTTTTGAAGAAACGCTGAGTAGCGCCGCAATGCTATTGTGCTTGCTAACCAAAGAGGGAAATAATTCGTTCTGGAACCCAACTAAAGACTCTACTGGACATTAGACCCCGTTACAACATTCTGATGGAATATCAACAAAGATAAGACCCAATTTGGGATGCTTTTTCATATATCTGTTGAGCTGTGCTGTGCTAACTGGGCTAACTGTGCTAGGCTAGCGCTTGACCAATGCTAGTGCTGACTTATGCTAGCTTATGTTGTTAGCTAATATAACGATATATTGTGTTTTCGCTGTAAAACACTTCAAAAATCGGAAATGTTGGCTTTATTCACACGATATCTGTCTTTCATTAGCTATCCACCATATGTTTTTCTGAAATGTTTTATGAGGTGTAATTAGTAGCCGACGTTGGTGTATGTATTTTCTCTGGCTACTCCCGTCTGGATTCAGACTCTAGCTATGTGTTAGCATTTTTGGGTAGCATCAATGTAAAACTGATTTATAGCTAAAATATGCACTTTTTATGAACAAAACATAGATTTATTGTGTAACATGTTATATGACTGTCATCTGAGGTAGTTTTTTCTGGGCTCTTTAGGTTGGTTTTAGTTTATTTCGGTTGGCTTGTGCATGCTACTTGAATCATAATTCATACTTCATAATCATATCCATACGTGTCTGTCCACTTTTGTATTTGGTGGTGAGCTAACATAAATATATGTGGTGTTTTCTCTGTAAAACATTTAAAAAATCGGACATGTTGGCTGGATTGACAAGATGTTTATCTTTCAAATGCTGTATTGGACTTGTTAATGTGTAAAAGTTAAATATTTTAAAAAAATAGATTTTGAATTTCGCGCCCTGCAGCTGTTGTCATTTTCGTCCGATTTCGGGCTTGCACCCCAAACAGGTTAATAACACTGCTAGCATATTTTGGGTTAACTTTTTTGAATTCCAAGCACTGCTACTGTATAGGACACATTGAAATCCCTTTCCTAAGGCATTAATCGTGGAAACACATTAATTTTTTTATCAATGAGATTCAAAGCTATAATCTTCTGTTCTCTATCCATGGAATTAGTCCACTGCGCCACCAGGATAGAGTTAGCATGCCATGTTTTTTAACCTTTTACGGGGGCAGCCCGACACCGCTACACTTATGACAACATCCAGCTCAAAGTGCAGGGCGCGAAATTCAAAATCAATTTTTTAAAAATATTTAACTTTCACACATTAACAAGTCCAAGACACCAGATGAAAGGTGCACATCTTGTGAATCAAGCCAACATGTCCGATTTTTAAAATGTTTTACAGGGAAGACAAAATATGTAAATCTATTAGCTAACCATGTTAGCAAAAGACACAACTTTTTCTAACTCCATCAGTTTCTTACTCCATCAGGTGCTATCACAAATTCGACCAAATAAAGATATAAATAGCCACTAACCAAGAAACAAATTCATCAGATGACAGTCTGATAACATATTTATTGTATAGCATATGTTTTGTTCGAAAAATTTGCATATTTCATGTATAAATCATAGTTTACATTTCAGCTACAATCCGAAATTGCACCGAAAGCAGACAGAATATTTACAGACACCAACGTCAAATAGCTAATTACTCATCATAAAACATTTCTGAAAAATACATAGTCTGCAGCAATTGAAAGACAGGCATCTTGTGATTCCAAACAATATTTCCGATTTATTAAATGTTTTACAGCGCAAACAAAATGTATCGCTATATTAGCGTAGCTACAATAGACAGAAATAATTGGGCGCCCACGGCCAGTTCACATGCACGACAGATATATGAAATAACATCATAAAATGGGTCTTACTTTTGCTGATCTTTCATCAGAATGTTGAAGAACGTGTCCTCTGTCCAGATGAGTCGTTGTTTCGATTCAGAATGGCAAATGTCCCTCTTCAATTAGCATTGGCACTAGCCGAGTGGCATAAATTTCTCCAACGTAAACACAGTCAGAGGACGGAACACGGCAAAACTCCCGAATAAAGTTTCAATAATCTGATTAAACTATATTGAAAAAACATACATTATGATGATATGGTCACATGTATCAAAAAAGAATCGAGCCGGAGACGTTATCCGTTCGTTACCAAGGCAAAACAGATGTCAATCCCACTTCCTTCAGAGTACCGGAAGTGGACCGTCACGTCAAAGAAATAGGTTTTTTTCCACCACAGACCAAGAGGAGCAACAAAATTTATTCTCTGACATCCTCTTTACACCAATAGGAAGGCGTATAGAGTGTCAGCAGACTCCTAAGTGTTAAGACCATGTATAGGCATCAATTTGAAAAGAGCATCGATTTCTGACATTTCACTTCCTGGTCAGGAAAAGTGCTGCAGAAGGACTTCTGTTTCACTCAGAGAAATAATTCCAACTCTTTTAGAAACTAGAAAGTGTTTTCTATCCAAAAAGAATAATAATATTCATATTGCACGAGCAAGATTTGAGTAGGAGGCCGTTTGAAATGGGCACGATTTCACTGGCTACTCAACACTTTGCCTTGCAGCCATAAGAAGTTTTAACATATACAAAGTTACATTTTTGTATATTCAAACAGACCCCATTTCAAACTAAACAAGCACTCATTAAGATCAGGTGTGGCCAAGATTAGTGGCTGCGCCAACACACCTGAACACACTTAACAAGTGTTGAAAAAAAGATCCTAGAAATTGTCCATAAGCATAAAAAGCTTATTTCTCTCAAATGTTGTACAGAAAAATGTTTACATCCCTTTTAGTGAGTCGTTTTCTTTTTCCAAGATAATCCATCCATCCAACTGACAGGTGTGCATATCAAGAAGCTGATTAAACAACATGATCATTACACAGGTGTACCTTGTGCAAGGGACAGTAAAAGGCCACTCAATGTGTAGTTTTGTCACACAACACAATGCCACAGATATCTCAAGTTTTTAAGGAGCGTGTAATTGGAATGCTGACTGCAAGAATGTCTATCAGAGCTGTTGCCAGATAATTGTATGTACATTTTTCTAGCATAAGCTGCCTCCAACATCGTTTTAGAGAATTTGGCAGTATGTCCAACCGCAGACCACGTGTAACCGTGCCAGCCCAGGACTTCCACATCCGGCTTTTTGATCTGCGGGATCGTCAGACAAGCCAACTGGGTTTGCACAACCAAAGAATTGCTGCACAAACTGTCAGAAACATCTCAGGGAAGCTCATCTGTGTGCTCTTCGTCCTCACCAGGGACTTGACCTGACTGCAGTTTGGCGTCGTATTGGCACGCTGGAGAAGTGTGCTCTTCATGGATGAATCCTGGTTTTAACTATACTGGGCAGATGGCAGACCGAAGGTATGGCGTCGTGTGGGCAAGCGGTTTGCTGATGTCAACGTTGTGAACAGAGAGCCCCATGGTGGCGGAGGGGTTATGGTATGGAAAGGCATAGGCGACGGACAATGAACACAATTGCATTTTATCGATGGCAATGTCATTTTTTAAATTTAACCTTCCTTTAACTAGGCAAGTCAGTTAACTTCTCTAGGATAGGGGGCAGCATTTTCACGTTTGGATGAAAAGCATACCCAAATTCAACTGCCAGCTACTCATCCCCAGAAGATAAGATATGCATATTATTAGTAGATTTGGATAGACAACACTCTGAAGTTTCTAAAACTGTTTGAATCATGTATGTGAGTATAACATAACTTATTTAGCAGGTGAAACCCCGAGGACAAACCATTCAGATTATTATTTTTTTTTTTTAGGTCACTCTCTTTTCAATGGGTTTTCATTGGGAATCCAGATTTCTAATTGACCTTCTTGCAGTTCCTACTGCTTCCACTGGATGTCAACAGTCTTTAGAAATTGGTTGAGGTTTTTTCCTTTGTGTAATGAAGAAGTACGGCCATCTTGAACAAGGGTCACTTGAAGTGTACTGTTAGATAGAGGCGCGTGACCAGAAAGCAAGCTACAGTTTGTTTTAATCCTGTATTGAACACAGATCAACCCGTCTTCAATTTTATCGATTATTTACGTTAAAAAATACCTAAAGCTGTATTACAAATGTAGTTTGAAATGTTTTGGCAAAGTTTACAGGTAACTTTTGAGATATTTTGTAGTCACGTTGCACAAGTTGGCACTGGTGTTTTTCTGGATCAAACGCGCCAAATAAATGGACATTTTGGATATATATCGACGGAATTAATCGAACAAAAGGACCATTTGTGATGTTTATGGGACATATTGGAGTGCCAACAAAAGAAGCTCGTCAAAGGTTCTGCGTTTTGTGTCGCGCCTGCAGGGTTGAAATATGCTTCTCTCTCTTTGTTTACTCTGTTGCTATCCTCAGATAATAGCATTGTTTGCTTTTGCCGAAAAGCCTATTTGAATTCTGACATGTTGGCTGGATTCACAACAAGTGTAGCTTTAATTTGGTATCTTTCATGTGTGATTTAATGAAAGTTTGATTTTTATAGTAGTTTATTTGAATTTGGCGCTCTGCATTTTCTCTGGCATTTGGCCAAGTGAGACAGTAGCGTCCCGCCTAAACTCAGATTTTTTGATATAAATATGAACTTTACCGAACAAAACATACATGCATGGTGTAACATGAAGTCCTATAAGTGTCATCTGATGAAGATCATCAAAGGTTAGTGATTAATTGTATCTCTTTCTGCTTTTTGTTACTCCTCTCTTTGGCTGGAAAAATGGCTGTGTTTTTCTGTGACTTGGCTCTGATCTAACATAATCGTTTGGTGTGCTTTCGTCGTAAGGCCTATTTGAATTCTGACATGTTGGCTGGATTCACAACAAGTGTAGCTTTAATTTGGTATCTTTCATGTGTGATTTCATGAAAGTTTGATTTTTATAGTAATTTATTTGAATTTGGCGCTCTGCATTTTTACTGGCTTTTGGCCAAGTGGGACGTTAGCGTCCCACATATCCCAGAGAAGTTAAGAACAAATTCTTATTTACCCTGGCCAAACCCTCCCCTAACCCAGATGATACTGGGCCAATTGTGCGCCACCCTATGGGACTCCCGATCACAGCCGGTTGTGATACAGCCCGGGATCGAACCCGGGTCCGTAGTGACCCATCTAGCACTGTTAAAGTAATGACATACCAAGAAAATTGTGTTTTTTTCAAGTGCCTTAAATGTGCTGAGAATGTTACAAAGCCAAGCAATTATTCTGCACCATTTCCGGAAGTTGTGGGAAGGTTGTTTGCAAAATAACCATAGGACAACCACATTCTAAGAAACATATGGTTCTCAGAATGTTATGTGCTAGCTGGGTTGTCTATCTGGGGCTGCAGAACTGGATGGGGAGGCTCACTGGACCCCTCCCCCTTCACCAGGACACCTCCCCCTTCACCAACCTCCTCCCCCAAACAAAGGGTCCAGATGGTAAGGGGAAGCCAACCCCTCCCCCTCTGCTCCCACTCCCTCAACCTTTGTCTGGAGGCCTGTCCTTTGTTTGCAGAGAGACCCCTAACGGATTAACTCCTTACATTCCAGTCTCTTTTGTGTTAACCCAGGGTGGGGGATTTGGCTATTTTTCTTCCCTGATTCTGTCTCAAGCAGGTTCCAGTTGGGCCATGCAGGCCTGAATGGGCTGGGGGGGTTGGGGGGGGCTACAGGTTGCGGTGTGTTGGAGGTGGGGGTCAGTCATCCACATCTGTTGTTATGGACGCAGGGGTAAAGCCAGGGATGTCATAAGGTGAATGCACCAATTTGTAAGTCGCTCTGGATAAGAGCGTCTGCTAAATGACTTAAATGTAAATGTAAATGGGTTCCGAGAGGGGTGCAGGTGTTGATTGTTTCATTAGCCCTCTTCATTTGTTGACCAAATCAATTGTTTTAACCAGTTTTCAATGGACATCCACTCGGTCACCCTCTCAGAACCTCACCACAATACTATGTACACGGATCATCCCTCAAATTGCTTCCAGCTGAAATTCATCCTTGCGAGGGGCAAAGAAAAGAAGTTCAGCAAAACAGACTTGCCCTATCCTAAATCTCCTGGTTATATTTTATAAAACAGGTATAATGAGGCTGAAAGTGGGGCTTTGTGGTTCCTTTCAGCCCGTATATGTCAAGCAGAGTAGATCTGTAATAACTGTCAGAAAGAGAGAGACACTAGATCAGGTGTGGGCAACTTTGATGGGAGTCAGGGCCACAAAAAAATCTACTCATCATAAAGGGCCGCAGTGGCTCACGGGTCTGCATACCCACATCCATAACCACATATTCGGTAAGTAACTTTTTCTACGTTTTGTCACATTCCAGCCTTATTTTAAAATGGTTAAAATACATTTACCTTCATCAATCTACACACAATACCCCATAATAACAAAGCAAAAATAGATTTGTATACATTTTTGCAAATTTATTAAAAATAAAAAATACCTTATTTACATAAGTATTCAGACCCTTCATGAGACTCTAAATTGAGCTCAGGTGCATCCTGTTTCCATTGATCATCCTTGATGTTCCTACAACTTGATTGGAGTCCACCTGTGGTAAATTCTATTTATTAGACATGATTTGGAAATGCACACACCTGTGTATACAGTTGAAGTCGGAAGTTTACATACGCCTTAGCCAAATACATTTAAACTCAGTTTTTCACAATTCCTGACATTTAATCCTAGTAAAAATGCCCTGTCTTAGGTCAGTTAGGATCACCACTTTTATTTTAAGAATGTGAAATGTTAGAATAATAGTAGAGAGAATGATTTATTTCAGCTTCTATTTCTTTCAACACATTCCCAGTGGGTCAGAAGTTTACGTACACTCAATTTATATTTTGTAGCATTGCCTTTAAATTGTTTAACTGAGTCAAACATTTCGGGTAGCCTTCCACAAGCTTCCCACAATAAGTTGGCTGAATTTTTACAGAGCTGGTGTAACTGAGTCAGGTTTGTAGGCCTCCTTGCTCGCACACGCTTTTTCAGTTCTGCACAACATTTTTCTATGGGATTGAGGTCAGGGCTTTGTGATTGCCACTCCAATACCTTGACTTTGTTGTCCGTAAGCCATTTTGCCACAGCTTTGGAAGTATGCTTGGGTTCATTGTCCATTTAGAAGACCCATTTGCGACCAAGCTTTAACTTCCTGACTGATATCTTGAGATGTTGCTTCAACATATCCGCATAATTTCCCTGCCTCATGATGCCATCTATTTTGTGAAGTGCACCAATCCTTCCTGCAGCAAAGCACCCCCACAACATGATGCTGCCACCCCCGTGCTTCACGTTTGGGATGGTGTTCTTCGGCTTGCAAGCCTCCCCCTTTTTCCTCCACACATAACAATGGTCATTATGGCCAAACAGTTCTATTTTTGTTTCATAAGACCAGAGAACATCTCTCCAAAAAGTATGATCCTTGTCCCCATGTGCAGTTGCAAACCGTAGTCTGGCTTTTTTATGGCGGTTTTGGAGCAGTGGCTTCTTCCTTGCTGAGCAGACTTTCAGGTTATATCGATATAGGACTCGTTTTACTGTGGATATAGACTTTTGTACCGGTTTCCTCCAGCATCTTCACAAGGTCCTTTGCTGTTGTTCTGGGATTGATTTGTACTCTTCGCACCAAAGTACGTTCATCTCTAGGAGACAGAACGTGTCTCCTTCCTGAGCGGTATGACGACTGCGTGGTCCCATGGTGTTTATACTTGCGTACTGTTGTTTGTACAGATGAATTGCTCCCAAGGATGAACCAGACTTGTGGAGGTCTACAACTTTTTTTCTGGCGTCTTGGCTGATTTCTTTTGATTTTCCCATGATGTCAAGCAAAGAGGCACTGAGTTTGAAGGTAGGCCTTGAAATACATCCACAGGTGCACCTCCAATTGATTAAAATTATGTCAATTAGCCTATCAGAAGCTTCTAAAGCCATGACATCATTTTCTGGGATATTCCAAGCTGTTAAAAGGCACAGTCAATATAGTGTATGTAAACTTCTGACCCACTGGAATTGTGATACAGTGAATTATAAGTGAAATAATCTGTCTGTGAACAATTGTTGGAAAAATTACTTGTGTCATGTGTAACAGTATTAATTTAGTACGTCCCCTCGCCCCGACACCGGCGCGAACCAGGGACCCTCTGCACACATCAACAACGGTCGCCCACAAACTATCGTTACCCATCGCTCCACAAAGGCCGTGGCCCTCGCAGAGCAAGGTGCAACACTACATCTAGGTTTCAGAGCAAGTGACGTAACTGATTGAAACGCTACAAGCGCGTACCCGCTAACTAGCTAGCCATTTCACATCCGTTACACATGCACAAAGTAGATATCCTAACTGACTTGCCAAAACTATAGTTTGTTAACAAGAAATTTGAAGAGTGGTTGAAAAACGAGTTTTAATGACTCCAACCTAAGTGTATGTAATCTTCTGACTTCAACTGTATATTTAAGGTTCCACAGTTGACAGTGCATGTCAAAGTCCAAACCAAGCCATGAGGTCGAAGGAATGGTCCTAGAGCACCGAGACAGGATTGTGTCGAAGCACAGATCTGGGGAAGGGTACTAAAACATTTCTGTAGTATTGAAGGTCCCCAACAACACAATGGCCTCCATCATTCTTAAATGGAAGAAGTTAGGAACCACCAAGACTCTTCCTAGAGCTGGCTGCCCCCGGCCAAACTGAGCAATAGGGGGAGAAGGACCTTGGTCAGGGAGGTGACCAAGAACCTGATGGTCACTCTGACAGAGCTCTACAGTTCCTCTGTGGAGATGGAAGAAACTTCCAGAAGGAACACCATCTCAATCAGGCCTTTATGGTAGAGTGGCCTGATGGAAGCCACTGCTCAGTAAAAGGCACATGACAGCCCGCTTGGAGTTTGCCAAAAGGAACCTAAAGACTCTCAGACCATGAGAAACAAGATTCTCTGGTCTGATGAAACCAAGACTGACCTGAATGCCGAGCGTCACATCTGGAGGAAACCTGGCACCATCCCTACGGTGAAGCATGGTGGTGGCAGCATCATGCTGTGGGGATGTTTTTCAGTGGCAGAGACTGGGAGACTAATCAGGATTGAGGGACAGATGAACAGAGCAAAGTACAGAGAGATCCTTGATGAAAACATGCTCCAGAGCGCTCAGGACCTCCCACTGGGGCGAAGGTTCACCTTCCAACAGGACAATGACCCTAAGCACACAGCCAAGACAACGCAGGAGTGGCTTCGGGACAAGTCTCTGAATGTCCTCGAGTGGCCCAGCTAGAGCCCGGACTTGAACCCGATCGAACATCTCTGGAGAGTCCTGAAAATAGCTGTGCAGCGACGCTTCCCATCCAACCTGACTGAGCTTGAGAGGATCTACAGAGAAGAATGGGAGAAACTCCCCAAATACAAGTGTGCTTGTAGTGTCATACCCAAGAAGACTCAACTGTAATCGCTGCCAAAGGTGCTTCAACAAGTACTCAGTAAAGGGTCTGAATTCTTATGTAAATGTGATATTTCCATTTTTATTTTTAGTAAAGTTTTTGATTTTGCTTATGGAGTATTGTGTGTAGATTGATGAAGGTGTAAAAAACAATTTAATACATTTTTGAATAAGGCTGTATATATTTCACTACCGTATATCCATTTTGGCGCGGCAGGTAGCTTGGTTGTTAGAGCGTTGGGCCAGTAACCGAAAGGTTGCTGGATCGAATCCCCAAGCTGACAAGGTAAAAATCTATTGTTCTGCCCCCAAAACACTGTTCCCCGGTAGGCAGTCATTGTAAATAAGAATTTGTTCTTAACTGACTTGCCTGACTTGCAGAGTTAAATAAAATAAAAAAATGTCCAGAGGAAATTCAGGTGTCTTATCAGAGCTGTGTACATTCCGCCACAAGCAAACACAGCGCACTCAGAAAACTGTACAAGATCATTAGCCAGCAATGATACTCTCACCCGGTAGCAGTCTTTGTTGGTGGTGACTTTAACTAAGCCTGTCTAAAACACATTTTCCCAAAATATCACCAACATCTATCCTGTCACACATAAGGATTCAGTGTGTTTGACCATGTATACACCAACATCCGTGACGCTTACAACGCCAATCAGAACATGTCTCTCTGTTCCTCCTCCCCGCCAACAAGCATCAACTCGAAAGAGCCATCAACACAGAGAATATTGAGGTGCTGGACAGATGAGGCAGACTCAATGCTGCAGGATTGTTTTGAGAATGCTGATTGGAACATGTTCAAGGTTTCACCAAGGACTCATCCATCAACATTTGAGGAATATGTATTGTCAGTCACAGGCCTCATTAGGAAATGTGTTGTTGATGTTGTACCCACAATAACAATCCGGACATACCCAAACCAAAAACCCTGGATGAACAGAGATATCCGTACAATGCTGAAAGCCTGTACTGCAGCATTCAATGTCAGTAGAACAAACCCTGATGAGTCGTTCAAGGCAACTTGGTACGTGCTCCGCAAATCCATTAGGGATGCAAAAATACAAAGGCATATCCAGCTGTGCGGTGCCCACTGAAGCCTTCCTCCCAGACGTGCTTAACACATTCTATGCTCCCTTCAAGGCAGACAATACGAGCCATCCAGGAAGAGACTCGCTTCTCCAGACCCCTAGGTGCCTTTACGCACTGAGGCTGACATGAGTAAAACTCTCAAAAGTGTGAATACTAACATAGCCACTGCCTCAGGTGGCATATCCCCCTAGTTGGTGCCAACCAAATGGGTGGTGTCATCTCAGACATCTTCATCCTGTCCCCGTCCCAGGCTGTAGTCCCCACCTGCTGGACAACCATTGTCCCAGTGTCCGAAAAACAAGGTGACATGCCCAATGACTATCACCCTGTCGCGATCACCTCTGTTATCATGAAGTGCTTGGAGAGGCTTCAATTTGCCTACTGCTCCAACAGATCCACGGAAGATGCTATTTCTATCGCTATTCACAGAGCCGTAATGCATCTGGACAAGAGGAACAACTATGAGAATGCTGTTCATTGTCTACAGTTCAACATTTAACACTATTGTTCCCTCCAAGCTCGACATCAAGCTCAGAACTCTGGGTCTGGACACCACCCTCTGCAACTGGATCATGGACTTCCTGACGCGCAAGTCACAGGCTGTAAGGATTGGCAACAACAACACCTACAAACTGACTCTTAACACAGGGCCGCCCCAGGGGGTGTGTCCTCAGTCCTCTGCTGTACTCCCTGTTGACGCATGACTGCGTGGTTTAGCACGACACCAACTCCATCATCAAGTTTGCTGACGACACCACGGTTGTAGGCCTGATAACCAACAATAGGGAGGAGGTAAGTGAACTGGCACTGTATTTGTATTTATTAAGGATCCCCATTAGCTGCTCCAAGGCAGCAGCTACTCTTCCTGCCTTATAATGCTGTGAAAGGATCCAGGAACCCAAATGATTTGGGTAGATCCCATCCTCTTTATTAAACAAGCTTTGTTTCCAGAAGGTATCAAAATTGAAAGTAAATGTTACACCCACATACCTGCAATAGGCACGTAGCGAGTTATGGAGGGCTAAAAGTCTGCTGAATGTTCAATGCCATGATTTAGGGAGGGCACAGGGCCAGAGATTATGGGGCGTTTGTTGGTGTTAAGCAGAGACCCAATCAGTTCTTTAAAATCCATCTTCAGCTGTTCTTAGCTTTCCTTCATAATTTCATTGAATCCCACATGAACTTTGATAGACTCATAGTTCATGTGGTTTAAAATGTTTGGGAGCAGCTTATTGATGTCCTATACTGGTGCTCCTGGATAGCACAAACGTTTTTACTCAAGGGACTGAGAAATATCTCAGTCCCAATACAACGGCCGGAGAAGGGGATGGAGAAATACACCCATTCCTACCCCTCACACAATTTGTGGAACCTTTCAAGGGCCCACGAGGAGCAGATCGCATACACCCGCAGCTCCCAGGGATAGGTCCAGACCTCCAACAGCAGGCAAAACCCCGTCAGATCCAGAGAGAGAGGGAAGAGAGCCCGAACCCGATGACGAAGCCGCTGTTGGAGTCAGCACAGCTGTCGCAGACCCAGGTTGTCCCAGCGATGAAGGCGCAGGTAGATCAGGCACCAGGGTGGTGAAGCTATTTCTCATGTCAATCTGCTCCGGACCTCTCACTAAACGGACCTCCGTTTAGCAGCATGCGCCTGCCTTTGGTTTCCACGACTTGTGACATGGGACCTGCGCTGATTGGAACAATCCTCTTGCTGTTCTCCATCTACTCCACTGCAAGATGGAGGAGAAGCAGATGGAAACAACTTCCTTAGCAGGAAAACTCCAGGTAGCATAGGCCATTCGGATAGGGATAGATGACAATGCAGGGATACATCCATTAAGCACAAGCTGCGTCTGGCCACAGGAGTTGAAGACTCGTTTGCGTTTTCCCCATAAGTTCACGCAGAATTGAAATTTGCTTGCTAAGGATGGCCACCTGATTCCTGTAATCCCCCCGCAAGCAAACAATTGCCACATTTGAAATTCCGAATTGTTAATATTGTCCCGGACAAGAGCATAATAAAGACAGCTTCTACAGCGTTGGAAACATTTGTTAGCCATTCCAGGCGTAGCGGGCTCCATTGTTAGCTAGCTGGCTAGGTAACTAGCTAGCTGGCTAGTTGGTAAACATTCAGTCCAAACCAGCAGGTTTTAACACAAACCCGTATGAACAAAATAAAACTTCTGAAAAAAATGACCGAAACAACAGGTCGAGGCAGAGGTGTCATAACAACCTCTCCCTCAACTCCAGCAAAACAAAGGAGTTGATTGTTGACTCCAAGAAGCAGAGTAGGGAATATGCCCCGATCCACATCAACGGGACTACAGTACAGAGTCACGAGTTTTAAGTTCTTTGGCGTCCACATCACTGAGGACTTGTCATGAACCAACAACACCACCACTCTTGTCAAGAGGGCGCAACAGCGTATCTGCTTCCTAAGGCGGTTGAAGAAATTCAGAATGCCGCCCCGGATCCTCTCCAAATACTACCGCTGCACCATTGAGACCATCCTGACCAGTTGCATCATGGCCTGGAATGAGAATTGCTCCTCCACGACCGCAAGGCCCTTCATCGGGGGGTGAAGACTGGCACAGTACATCACTGTGACCGTGCATCCACCCATCCGGGACATCTACTCGAAACGGTGCCTGAGGAAGGCACGTAGCATATTCAAGGACCCCACACTCCCCAGCCACGAGCTGTTCTCCCCCTTACCACCGGGCAGACTATCGGAGCATGTCTGATAGAAACGGTCTCTGAGTGTGTTGGTATCTGCCAGCCATCAAACAGCTGAAAATTGAACTGGACTGACATACCTGCTCTGATTCTCCACACCTTAGCACACATGCACTTACTCATGCACACACCCACACAAACATACACTGAGTGTACAAAACATTAAGAACACCTTCCTAATATTTACTTGACTCTTATTATACTGCTCAATTCATTCACCTGCCTCCCCCCCACCCTTTCCCCGATACACATGTACATCTTGGACTGTAAATTGCACCTTCCTGTATTATACTTATGCTAAAATGTATATTTCTTATAGTGTTTGTTGCATTGTCGAAGGAACCTGCAAGTAAGCGCTTTGTTGGACGATGTAAACAATGTGTGTCCCGTACGTACGACCAATAAAACTTGTAACTTGAAATTCTAACTCTCAACAGTAAGTTGAGGTCCTGAGTTCCAAAATAATAATACTTTTTTAGGGTGGAGGGAATTGATCCGGGGTCCGCCAGTTCCCCATCCCTGCGCTAGATCATCTGGCCTGATGTAACGGCTCTTGTCAAAAGGAGTGGACCAAAGCGCAGCGTGGAAAGTATTCATGATATTTATTTACAAGAAACACTCAAACAAAAATAACGAAAGCGAACAGTTCCGTCAGGCACAGACACTAAACAGAAAATAACACCCCACAAAACTCAAACGGAAAATCACAACTTATATATGATCCCCAATCAGAGACAACGATAGACAGCTGCCTCTGATTGGGAGCCGCACTCGGCAAAATAACAAAGAAATAGAAAGCATAGATTTTCCCACCCAAGTCACACCCTGACCCAACCAAACATAGAGAATAAATAAGGATCCTGACCATTGAGCCTCCCCATGTTAGATTAATAAAGGAGTTATTCTATTGTATCTCATCTTTAACAATATGCACACAACATACATTTCCTTTTATTCTTTCTTTCTTTGGCCCTTGTAAGATGTTGAATTTATTAGCGAAGTCCGAGGGGAGTGTTCCCAGGGATTTATAGAAGAGCTGATTTACATGGCATGCTGTTTTAAGAGCTACGGAGTGCCTGTTTCTCTTGTTGTCTCACAATGCAAGCATTAATACCAGGAGAATAGCAAACTTCAGTGGGGTAATAAACACTCTGAAAGGTTTTGTTTTCTTCTGCCTTTGATTGTAGTGGTTTGTCCCATTAAGAGCAGCTCAGGCTGATAAGAGTATTAGCAGCCATACTCAACCTGGCTTTCCCTCTTCTCCTCTTTCTCCTCTCCTTAGCATGGCTTCTCTGTTGCCTGACAGGAACTCACCCCAGCCTAGAGTGTGTGGATCAATGCCTAGACCCCTTCAACCATGTGTCTCTGTTTACTCTGCCCATTATGGTGGAAGGCACATTGTTACCTCCAGGCGTTGTCAGACTACAGTTAATTGCAATAATTATCATGATGGTATTTAATTGTTGTAATTGTCTTGTGAATGTAGATGCTAATTCGTTGTTCGGGACACAATGAAGTGGAAAGTGTGTATGTCCTGTTTATGCTGTCCTTCCACATTTCCACATTGTTTTTACTGGCATTTAATTTGAATATGGCAGAATTTGCATGCCTTCTAAACTGGACCAAGAATCTCACACCCAGATTGATCTTAGGGATTCCACACAGCCAAGTGAATTTATTTAAAGGAGTCTAAGGAGAGAGTGCATCCACAGTATGAAAATCTTCAGTTGACAAAAAGAAACAGCTGAGCTTCTCAACCTGTAGGTAGCTAGTCTTAACTAGTCGTAGTGTACCTTTTTAGCCGTGTTGCATGAGCAGTCCCACCCAGATATGATCTACTTAAGCAATAAGGCCCGAGGTGGTGTGGCATATGGCCAATATACCACGGCTAAGGGCTGTTCTTAGGCACAACGCAACATGGTTTAATGACCATATACCACAAACCCCGAAGGTACCTTGTTGCTATTATAAACTAGTTGCCAGCGTAATTAGAACAGTAAAAATACATGTTTTGTTAAATACAATCTGATATACCACGGCTGTCAGCCAATCCGCATTCAGGGCACAAACCACCTAGTTTATAAGTTACTATTTGAAACTTTGGTGAGTGTCAGGTTATGATCACCCTGCTCTCCAGTCCCCATCCCCTGTTTGCACCTAGTTGTGGCTTTTCAGTAACAAACTCTAACGTGTGTCTTATTTCATTTCCCAGAGAGCTGATTGGATTTGAGATGATCCCGCTGTCTCCCTCCGGCAGGCAGGCACAGCTCTGACAAAGCTGCAATCTCTTTAACGGCAGTTGATAGATATGATAATGCAGCCTGGCTTTATTGTCAAGTGACTGAGGGGCAGGCTTCATGACCCCTTCAACACACACGCATGCACGCATAAAACATGCACGTACGCACGCACAAACACACACACCTCTGTTCTCGATCTCTCCCTCTCCTCTCTGTTTCTCTGTGCTGTGCATCAGCCTGTCCAGCTGACCCAGACAGTGCACACCTGAGAGCAAAGGCCAGGGGCTTGTAGAAAATAGCATTTCTTCACCAGAAATGCTTTGTTATGATATAAAACAGGGAAGTTTTATCTTCACTACTTTACTGTGCTTACACAGTAAGAAGACAGTACATGCAAATGTATTTTCCATATGCAGTAAATACATATGTTTAGCATCACTCTATATGAATTGTAACAAAATATCTTACACACGGTTATGGGTGATCAGCTAATATTTTCTGCTTCATTTTGAAGTCCTATCAAGTGCTCAGTGTATCACACGTTGTTAGAAGTCTGGTTTTGCCGCCTCAGCAGAAAGCATGCATATCGTGGAATTTTCGTCTTTGAATGGATTGGAAAAAGCGTAACATTGCTCTTGAGCCCCAGTCAGATCAGCAGCTTTTATGTGCTATCCATTAAATCAATATCTTAGGTGAAAGAACAATTTAATGTGGACCAGTTAAACAGGTGCTTAATTAAGTAATTAAGAGTGTATTTGGATTGGAACTTGGTGCCCCTTGCAGCCCTTAAGTGCTGGATTTGCCTTAATTAACAAATATAATGCCTAATAGATCATTAGCCTGCAGCTCTGGCCAAGCAGAACGATAGCTACATGAAATGGTTCGATTAGATGACCTCACCTTGCTGAATCTCTGAGGCGAGCGGTGGACTAAAATAGTTTTTTTTTCATTCACTTTATAACTTCAGCTTGATCAAGTTTCACTTCGTGATAGATGGTATTTTAGTGTTACGTTTCACACCTACACATGTATACATTCATGTCCCTTGAGGGAATCAAACCCACAATCAATCAATCAAATGTATTTATAAAGCCCTTTTTACATCAGCCGATGTCACAAAGTGCTATACAGAAACCCAGCCTAAAACCCCAAACAGCAAGCAGTGCAGATGTAGAAGCACGGTGGCTAGGAAAAACGCCCTAGAAAGGCAGGAACCTAGGAAGAAACCTGGAGAGGAACCAGGCTCTGAGGGGTGGCCAGTCCTCTTCTGGCTGTGCCGGGTGGAGATTATAACAGTTCATGGCCAAGATGTTCATAGATGACCAGCAGGTTGAAATTATAATAATCACAGTGGTTGTCAGTTGGCTTTTCATAGCCGAATATTCAGAGTTAGAGACAGCAGGTGCGGATAGAGAGAGCGAGTCGAAAACAGCAGGTCCGGGACAAGGTAGCACGTCCGATGCACAGGTCAGAGTTCCATAGCCACAGGCAGAACAGTTGAAACTGGAGCAGCAGCACAACCAGGTGGACAGGCGACAGCAAGGAGTCTTCAGACTGGGTAGTCCTGTGGCATGGTCCTAAGGCTGAGAGAGATGTCTCAAATAAAGACTTAAAGGTTGAGACCGAGTCTGCTTCATTCCATAAAAATTGAGTTCTTTAGGCCCTGCCTCCAGCTGTTTGCTTAGAAATTCTAGGGGCAATAAGGAGGCCTGCGTCTTGTGACCGTAGCGTACATGTAGGTATGTACGGCAGGACCAAATGGGAGAGATAGGTAGAAGCAAGCCCATGTAATGCTTTGTAGGTTAGCAGTAAAACCTTGAAATCAGCCCTAGCCTTAACAGGAAGCAGGAAGAGTAATATGATCACATTTTTGGTTCTAGTCAAGATTCTAGCAGCCGTGTTTAGCACTAACTAAAGTTTATTTAGTGCTTTATCAGGGTACCTGGAAAGTAGAGCATTTCAGTAGTCTAATCTATAAGTGACAAGTTTCTGATTTTTGCAATGTTACGATGTTGGAAAAAAGCTGTCCTTGAAATAGTCTTGATATGTTCGTCAAAAGAGAGATCAGGGTCCAGAGTAACGCCGAGGTCCTTCACAGTTTTAATTGAGACGACTGTACAACCATCAAGATTAATTGTCAGATCCAACAGATCTCTGTGTCTTGAGACCAAGAACTAGCATCTCTGTTATGTCCCGAGTTTAAAAATTGTAAAAATTCCGCCATCCACTTCGTTATGTCTGAAACACAGGGTTCCAGGGAGGGCAATTTTGGGCCTTCACCATGTTTCATTGAAATGTACAGCTGTGTATCGTCCGTATAGCAGTGAAAGGTAACTTTATGTTTTCCTGAATGACATCACCAAGAGGTAAAATATATATTGAAAACAATAGTGGTCCTAAAACGGATCCTTGAGGAACACTGAAACTTACAGTTGATTTGTCAGAGGACAAACCATCCACAGAGACAAACTGATATCTTTCCGACAGATAAGATCTAAACGAGGCCAGAACTTGTCCGTGTAGACCAATTTGGGTTTCCAATCTCTCCAAAAGAATGTGGTGACCGATGGTGTCAAAAGCAGCACTAAGGTCTAGGAGCACGAGGACAGATGCTGAGCCTTGGTCTGACACCATTAAAAGGTAATTTACCACCTTCACAAGTGCAGTCTCAGTGCTATGATGGTGTCTAAAACCGACTGAAGCGTTTCATATACATTGTTTGTCTTCAGGAAGGCAGTGAGTTGCCGTGCAACAGCTTTTTCCCAAAATTTTGAGAGAAATGGGAGATTCGATATAGGCCGATTCGTTTAAAAAAATATATATTCTGGGTCAAGGTTTGGCTTTTTCAAGAGTCTTTATTACTGCCACTATTAGTGAGTTTGGTACACATCCAGTGGATAAGGAGCCATTTATTATGTTCAACATAGGAGGACCAAGCACAGTAAGCAGCTCTTTCAGTAGTTTAGTTGGATTAGAGTTCAGTATGCAGTTTGGAGGTTTAGAGGCAATTACTATTTTCATGAATGTGTTAAGAGATAGGATTAGCACCATGCTCCAACCAACTCAGTCATGTGAACCATCCCCAACTGTTGTTAATGCTGTGTAAACTGAAACTATCTGCATGTTTGCTGTACTCTGACGTCTATGTCCAACCATGTTCTCTGTCTCTCTCCTCTTCTCCCCACAGTGTATTCTGGGATCTGTACTGCGCTGCTCCAGACCGGAGGGAGACATGCGAACATTCCAGCGAGGCCAAGGCTTTCCACGATTATGTGAGTCAACCTGTCACTGGTGTTGTGTCAGAGGCACGGGTGGCCGTCGTTGTCGTGTGTGTGAGCGCTATAGAATGTCTATCTGTAATCCAAGTTCATTTCTCAATATCGAATTAAGACATTTGCATACATGATTGTTTTGGTCCCGATATGAATGTAGTTTTGTTTGGTCTCTGTAGCGTCTCTTACTGCAATAGGTTCTATCCTCCTAAACTCAGTGTAACAGTGTCCTGGTTACCTCCCTCACTTCCTCCCTGTGACCCCTTAGAGCTTTACCTAAACTGTCGGCTGAAGGTGAAATGTCAGGCCACTGCAAGGCTTTTATTGGCCTTCTCATGTTTTCAATAAAGGTCGGAGCAAATAAAGCAGCTGGGTGAGCTGTTGGCCTGGATTAAATACAATGCTGTGGCCGATGGATGGGGGTGGCCTGGGGGTCATGGGCTTGCTCTCCCTGACCCTCTCATCTGCAGAAGAGCTGGAGCTTCCACTGGCGCTAGCACCGATGTGCTGCTTGAACATGTGTGGAGGGCCTCAGAGTGGCCGGCTTACAAAAGGAGGCTCTTTGTTGACACAGCCCTTGGACTGCAAATGACCATGTTAATGAGCCCACTAATTGTGACCTCTAGCTCATTGGCAGGACCTCAATGATTGAAGGTTAAGCTGCAGTCCTCTTACTTCATCTGCCTCACTCAAGTCAAATCTGTTAGATTGTTTTATCACTGCTATACTTTAGCGTACAATTATTTTGGCTCTGCTAAATAGTGGTATTACATACATACCCTTTAATACATTTAAAGTAAGGATTATGCAGCTAATAGGTTATGTTGGTCAGACTGTATTACTACTAGCTTATCATTCACCTGGCCGTTAGGGAAGGAGCTCTGGAAATGGATCATGATGGTTCTATTCCTGCACTGGACATTTCATTTAGCCGCTTTCTCAATTCTGTGCAGTTCCGCACTCCCATGTAGTCTGACAAGTATGAACAGACCAGACCTCATCAGAACAGACTCATTTGTTGTGAGTGTGTATTACACCAGCATAAGATTAATTACATGGTTAATTAAACCCCATGGTTAATTAAATCTGACAAGTGTCTCCAATTAATCTATATGCCTAATCATTCCCAACACCTAGCCTATCTCCCGAGGTATCTAGCTACCTGGGTGTCTCAACAGTCAGCTGCCCTGCATGCTAACTCTGACCACCCACTAACTAGGTTGTTAGCAGGACTGGTGGTTACGACGTCCTAGAAAAGAGAGTACTTACACACATCTAAATGTGACATAGGCACTGAACAAATAAATAAAGCAATGTCCGCTCGCAAGCTTTTAGTGACGCGCGCACACACAACGTTTCTCATCCGACATGGTCTTCGTTCGGCACCTAACCCACACGATTCACACAGACACGTGTCCTTGAGACTTCCTCCCTCTGCTCCATTGTCCAGATGTGGGGCTCTATTCCAAGGTCCTCTGAGGGGTCTGTCCTACCCAGTGGTCAGCCCAGGGTGGTCAATCAGTGTGGACGCTGTGGGGCTCTGGGGAATGTCACTGGGGCTCAGATGTCCTGCTCTTTTGTTCTAGTTCAAGGATTAATGTCCAGTTTCCCTTGACCTCTGACCTGGCTGAAGTTTAAAGGGTCAGAGTGTATCCGTCTGTCCGGCGACCTCCAGATTGATGGACTGAGAGGGCTCTGTGTGTGTGAAAGGAGTACACCAATATCACTGGTCATCAAATTTGACAGTAAATTATTGTTGTTGGTGGTCGGCAAGTTTGTACTAATTCGAGATGTTTATCTGTATATTTGTATTGGATGGATTGAGCAGGTTATTGAGAAGGTTGGACTTTATGAAAATGCATAACCATGAAATGTTTTAATGAGTTTGTCTATAGTCAAATCTTCCCCATCCGTCAGTCCTGTTCATTTCCATAACTCTGTCAGTGTTGCTGGTGAACCCGGCATGTCTGTGTGTGTTGGCGTTATGGACAGACAGACACAGGGCTAATGTTGTGTGAAGAACCTTATCTGGGGCTGTGACGTGGCTGTGGCGGGGGGAACGGGGTGTGGGGGTGGAGGCGTGAATCCCCTGGGTCGCTGCGCTGCGGCCTGTCTCTGTCTGATTAACTCCAGCCCCTCCGATCCCTCTGGACCAGCAGCCTGATCAAGTAGCTATCGCGGCCCGGCTGATAACAGCCCTATTCCCCCGCCGTGTCTCCCAGGATCACAGGGACAAAAACAACAGGACTCCAGTAAGTCACTCTCACAGGAGAAACAGAAGACCTTCTCTCTGGTGTTAGACTGGATATGTATGGGTCCACACGTTTAGATGCCATCTCTGACTGACTGGGTCAGTGTCAGGGTATTGTTGAGGAGTGGGGCTGTTGTCCAAACACATGATGGTGGCCCTGGCTGGGTTAGAAGGAATCCACCATGACCCAGGGTGGAAGAATTTGTAAGCCCTCCAGTTTGGAGAAGATAATGGAATATAATGTGCTAATCCTCAAATCTGAGGGGTAGTTCATGGCTAATCCCTGGATTTTGGTGGGATTGTGACTCTGGCTGGGCTCCCGGAACTGGAGGGCTCTGCACCCCTGGATGGGAGAACCAATGTGGTACAAACCTACACACACACCCCCTAAACACACCACACTGTTATACTGAACATGGAAGTGAAACACAGCCTTAGTAGATTTGTTTAAGTGATATTTTCCTTTCTTCCTAATTGTTGAAACTGTGTTCACTCATGTTTACTTACTGAGAGAAAATCCACGTTCCTACTTGAATGTGGATGTTCCTCAAAAGAGGAGTGGTTTGTGGAGGAAATGTTTTTTATTAAAATAATGAGACGTCTTTTGGTAATTCAGACTGAGTCATGAAAGGAATAGAGGCATAAATGATGAAGAAAGTCAGAAATGCACGACACACACAAACACACTAGCAGGAAATGATCATGCTGGGAGGCCCCCATCATTACAGACTTTGTTCTTTGCACAAGCTAGAGATCATGACCCCACACATCTGCGGTTCTTGCTACTGTGACATCAGCGCCTCCGGAGTGTCACTGATTTAGTGACAGTAGTGCGTCATTCAAAAAGCAATGCCTTAGTGCTCCTTTCTGGATAAGCTCCATGCTTGTCTATATGATTTGTGGATTGACTGATCATTCAGCACGCTATGAGGGAGACTCTCCTGTCAATGGAGGTGGGGAACCTTTCAATGAACAAGTAAAGGCAGATAATAAAGGCAATTTTTTTTGTTTTGTTTCTGATAATTATCAATGCATTCTGAAAATTAGCAACTGCTTATCATTGAGCCCTGAACTCTGAATTTTTCATTTGAAGCTTTGATTTGGCTTGTCGCTGGGCCGTTGAGTTGTGAGCAGTGACCAGAACTCTTCAGCCACACAAAGAACTCCAGACCTCTCCTCTGTCTACTGTGTGCCTCAAAACAGGTCCTCTTGCATCAGGCAGTAATGCCATTCATTATGTTGGTCTGTGTGACATGATTTTCTATTGTAAAATGTCACTTTGACACCTGCACTGACTTGAATACTTAACTTCTACTGCCTCAGAAACCCGGATCCGGGAGCACCCCCCACCCCCCACACACTGTTTAGCATAGCTAGCATAGCTTCACAAGTAGATAGTAGCATCTAAATATCATTAAATCACAAGTCCAAGACACCAGATGAAAGATACAGATCTTGTGAATAAAGCCACCATTTCCGATTTTTAAAATGTTTTACAGGGAAGACACAATATGTAAAGATGTACATCTATTACCTAAAAACACATTAGCATAATCCACCATCTTTTATTTGTCCACCAACACCAGTAGCCATCACCAATTCGGCTAAACTAAGATATTTATAGCCCCTAACCAACAAAAAAACTCATTAGATGACAGTCTGATAACATATTTATGGTATGGGATAGGTTTTGTTAGAAAAAAGTGCATATTTCAGGTAGCTGCCATAGGTTACAATTGCACCCACCGTCACAAATGGACTAGAATAATTACAATGAGCAACGTGTTTACCTAACTACTAATCATCAAACATTTCGTAAAAATACACAGCATACACGAATCGAAAGACACAGATCCTGTGAATACAGACAATATTTCAGATTTTCTAAGTGTCTTACAGCGAAAACACAATAAATCGTTATATTAGCGTAGCACATAGCACATAGCAGCCCAGCATTGATTCTAGCCAAAGTGAGCGATAAAAGTCAACATCGCCAAAAGATATTAATTTTTTCACTAACCTTCTCAGAATTCTTCCGATGACACTCCTGTAACATCATTTTACAATATACATATACAGTTTGTTCGAAAAGGTGCATATTTAGCCATACAAAACCGTGGTTACACAATGAAAATAGTAGCAAAACAAGCCTGAAAATGTCGGTCGCCATCTTTCAGAGTGATCTGGTTTAATTAATAGCTAATCATATACTTGACTAAAAAATACAGGGTTTACAGGAATCGAAAGACAAATTAGTTCTTAATGCAACCGCTGATTTACATTTTTAAAATTATCCTTACTTTTCAATACAGGGTTCGCCAAGTGAAGCTATACCAAACAAAATGGCGAAATGTGCGTTTAAAATATTTCGACAGAAACACGATTTATCATATTAAATATTGCTTACTTTGAGGTGTTCTTCCATCAGATTCTTGGGCAATGTATCCTTTCTATGTTATAAACGTCTTTTGGTCGATAGATGTCCTCTGTCCTTCGAAATGTCCACCACCAACGACCGACACCCCAAAACGTGTCCAAAGTTTCAGAGTGCACAACAAATAAATTCCTCTAAAATCGCACTAAACGGATATAAATTGCTATAAAACGGTTCAAATTAACTACATTTTGATGTTTTTAACACCTAAAACGAGTGAAAACATGACCGGAGAAATATTGCTGGTTAGAAAACGATTTGGAACGAGGCAGGTCCGATGCCCTTCACGCTTCAGGCGCACGACGAGAAAGGGCGGTCTCTATACATTTTGGTCTTTTATACTGGCTGTGAATATCCCATCGATTCCATTGAAAGCGTGATGACGTACAGACACCCAGAGGAAGACGTAGGCAGTGTCGGTTTCTTCATAGCATTCACTGTCGCCTTAAAAACAGACCCCAGATCAGAGGTAAAAAAAATTGAAATCTGAACCCTGTCATGAAAAGTGCTGTAGAAATTGTTCTGTACAACTCAGAGACAAAATTTCAACTTCTATAGAAACTAGAAGGTGTTTTCTATCCAATAATAACAATAATATGCATATTGTACGATCAAGAATTTAGCACGAGGCAGTTTAATTTGGAGACACAAATATGCTAATGCGGAACAGCACCCCCTATAGTTCCAAGAGGTTAAGTGTGGTAACACTTATATACAGTCCATGATGGTATAATGTAGGGGTTTGCTGGGTGTCGGGGCAGGCGAATGATGGGGATGTGTCTGGGATGACACTTTTCTGTTCCCTTTTATGGTTCGGTCAGAAGTGCTCTTGATAGGGAATAGTGTATCATTTGAGATGTAGCCAAGCTGTAACAGACTTGAGTGTCCAGCAGGACTGAAACAGGTGGCTGGGGGTGCTTCTCTGTAAACAACAACCATTGAGAGGCCACCCTTTTCTCTTATCCACAACAGGTGCTCACTTTAAAACCATTCTGTTTGCCTCTGTATTCCCTCCTTCTCACCTTCTGTCCTTGAAAACAAAATCTCTCATCCTACGCCTTTCTCTTGCCTCAATTTCTCTTAGGTGTAATGCACAGTCTTTCTCACTCTGCTACCCCCTCCCACTCCTCGTCTCTGTCCCCTCCTTATTCCTCTCCCTCTACTCTTCCTCCCTCTCTCTCTAAGGAGATTGATTGGGTAATCTGTCTCGCTCGGGGGAAGGAGAGAAGCGGGATGACGACATGGAGGAGAGAGATCTTATTCATACATATCCCCCTGCATTATGGTGATATGTACACATTGTAATGGCATGCTCTCTCTCTCTCTCTCTCTCTCTCTCTCTCTCTCTCTCTCTCTCTCTCTCTCTCTCTCTCTCTCTCTCTCTCTCTCTCTCTCTCTCGCTATCTCGCTCTCTCTCGCAGCTCTCGCTCGCTCTCTGTGCTACTCTGGCAGGTTCCTTCTCCTCCTCTCTTCCTGTCCTCTGTTTTCCCTAGCTATCAAACAGTTTGTCTCTTGGCTGTGGGCTGACACCTGTGAATGAGTGGGGCTGTCTTTCTGCTTTGTGTTTACTGTTGTCTCCCATCCTCTCTTCCGTCTGCTTGGAATGAAAGGGCCAGTTCACTTCTCATGTCTCTATATGTATCTCTGTGTAGACGTTTCCTAGCTGAACCTCAGAACAAACGGTTGAAATCTTGTGCCCCCGAGCTGTATGGTCGACAGTAGTTCTGGGATTACACAAATAATGCTGCTGCGTCTGCTTTTGGGAAGCCTAACATTTCCGTAGGCAAAGTTCTGACACAAGCCACCCTCTCGCTGAGGGGAGAGACAGGAAGAGAGGGCAACCTGTCGTTATTACGGTGCACTTACCCCTCTCGCTGAGGGGGGAGACGGGAAGAGAGGGCAACCTGTCGTTATTACGGTGCACTTACCCCTCTCGCTGAGGGGGGAGACGGGAAGAGAGGGCAACCTGTCGTTATTACGGTGCACTTACCCCTCTCGCTGAGGGGGGAGACGGGAAGAGAGGGCAACCTGTCGTTATTACGGTGCACTTACCCCTCTCGCTGAGGGGGGAGACGGGAAGAGAGGGCAACCTGTCGTTATTACGGTGCACTTACCCCTCTCGCTGAGGGGGGAGACGGGAAGAGAGGGCAACCTGTCGTTATTACGGTGCACTTACCCCTCTCGCTGAGGGGGGAGACGGGAAGAGAGGGCAACCTGTTGTTATTACGGTGCACTTAACCCTCTCGCTGAGGAGGGAGATGGGAAGAGAGGGCAACCTGTCGTTATTACGGTGCACTTAACCCTCTCGCTGAGGAGGGAGATGGGAAGAGAGGGCAACCTGTCGTTATTACGGTGCACTTACCCCTCTCGCTGAGGGGGGAGACGGGAAGAGAGGGCAACCTGTTGTTATTACGGTGCACTTACCCCTCTCGCTGAGGGGGGAGACGGGAAGAGAGGGCAACCTGTTGTTATTACGGTGCACTTACCCCTCTCGCTGAGGGGGGAGACGGGAAGAGAGGGCAACCTGTCGTTATTACGGTGCACTTAACCCTCTCGCTGAGGAGGGAGACGGGAAGAGAGGGCAACCTGTTGTTATTACGGTGCACTTACCCCTCTCGCTGAGGGGGGAGACGGGAAGAGAGGGCAACCTGTTGTTATTACGGTGCACTTAACCCTCTCGCTGAGGGGGGAGACGGGAAGAGAGGGCAACCTGTTGTTATTACGGTGCACTTAACCCTCTCGCTGAGGGGGGAGACGGGAAGAGAGGGCAACCTGTTGTTATTACGGTGCACTTAACCCTCTCGCTGAGGGGGGAGACGGGAAGAGAGGGCAACCTGTTGTTATTACGGTGCACTTACCCCTCTCGCTGAGGGGGGAGACGGGAAGAGAGGGCAACCTGTCGTTATTACGGTGCACTTACCCCTCTCGCTGAGGGGGGAGACGGCAAGAGAGGGCAACCTGTCGTTATTACGGTGCACTTACCCCTCTCGCTGAGGGGAGAGACGGGAAGAGAGGGCAACCTGTCGTTATTACGGTGCACTTACCCCTCTCGCTGAGGGGAGAGACGGGAAGAGAGGGCAACCTGTCGTTATTACGGTGCACTTACCCCTCTCGCTGAGGGGGGAGACGGGAAGAGAGGGCAACCTGTTGTTATTACGGTGCACTTAACCCTCTTGCTGAGGGGGGAGACGGGAAGAGAGGGCAACCTGTCGTTATTACGGTGCACTTACCCCTCTCGCTGAGGGGGGAGACGGGAAGAGAGGGCAACCTGTTGTTATTACGGTGCACTTACCCCTCTCGCTGAGGGGAGAGACGGGAAGAGAGGGCAACCTGTCGTTATTACGGTGCACTTACCCCTCTCGCTGAGGGGGGAGACGGGAAGAGAGGGCAACCTGTCGTTATTACGGTGCACTTAACCCTCTCGCTGAGGGGGGAGACGGGAAGAGAGGGCAACCTGTCGTTATTACGGTGCACTTAACCCTCTCGCTGAGGGGGGAGACGGGAAGAGAGGGCAACCTGTCGTTATTACGGTGCACTTACCCCTCTCGCTGAGGGGGGAGAC
Organism: Salvelinus fontinalis; assembly: GCF_029448725.1. NCBI lineage: Eukaryota > Metazoa > Chordata > Actinopteri > Salmoniformes > Salmonidae > Salvelinus > Salvelinus fontinalis. The sequence continues at coordinate 13,513,066 of NC_074669.1, forward strand.
GGGAAGAGAGGGCAACCTGTCGTTATTACGGTGCACTTAACCCTCTCGCTGAGGGGGGAGACGGGAAGAGAGGGCAACCTGTTGTTATTACGGTGCACTTACCCCTCTCGCTGAGGGGGGAGACGGGAAGAGAGGGCAACCTGTTGTTATTACGGTGCACTTACCCCTCTCGCTGAGGGGGGAGACGGGAAGAGAGGGCAACCTGTTGTTATTACGGTGCACTTACCCCTCTCGCTGAGGGGGGAGACGGGAAGAGAGGGCAACCTGTTGTTATTACGGTGCACTTACCCCTCTCGCTGAGGGGGGAGACGGGAAGAGAGGGCAACCTGTTGTTATTACGGTGCACTTAACCCTCTCGCTGAGGGGGGAGACGGGAAGAGAGGGCAACCTGTTGTTATTACGGTGCACTTACCCCTCTCGCTGAGGGGGGAGACGGGAAGAGAGGGCAACCTGTCGTTATTACGGTGCACTTACCCCTCTCGCTGAGGGGGGAGACGGGAAGAGAGGGCAACCTGTTGTTATTACGGTGCACTTAACCCTCTCGCTGAGGGGGGAGATGGAAAGAGAGGGCAACCTCTTTGAGATGGTAATGAGTGTCCACACCAGCGCTTGTGTAGAATGCCCATGGTCAATCTGGTCATGCCATATAGTCACTCCAACACCTGCGAGGCTGGGAAGAAACACAGTGGCGATGCCATCCCTCATTAGAGAGCTAACACTGATGGTTCTATGGATTGTCAGTTAATTCCACGGGAATGAAATGGATCTTCAAACATACGTTTGTTATTGCTGTTGGGAGTTGTAGAGGGAAGACTTTTTTTCTCCCACACAAATCCCCAATTGAATCTACTCATGTTTGAGTTACTGCTTCAGTTAATATAACACAAGTTTGATTGCGTTTTATGGTCAAATCAAATCAAATCAAATCTTATTCGTCACATACACATGGTTAGCAGATGTTAATGCGAGTGTAGCGAAATGCTTGTGCTTCTAGTTCCGACAATGCAGTAATAACCAACAAGTAATCTAACCTAACAATTCCACAACTACTACCTTAGACACACAAGTGTAAAGGGATAAAGAATATGTACATAAAGATATATGAATGAGTGATGGTACAGAACGGCATAGGCAAGATGCAGTAAATGGTATAGAGTACAGTATATACATATGAGATGAGTAATGTAGGGTATGTAAACATTATATTAAGTGGCATTGTTTAAAGTGGCTAGTGGTACATTTTTACATAATTTCCATCAATTCCCATTATTAAAGTGGCTGGAGTTGAGTCAGTATGTTGGCAGCGGCCGCTAAATGTTAGTGGTGGCTGTTTAACAGTCTGATGGCCTTGAGATAGAAGCTGTTTTTCAGTCTCTCGGTCCCTGCTTTGATGCACCTGTACTGACCTCGCCTTCTGGATGATAGCGGGGTGAACAGGCAGTGGCTTGGGTGGTTGTTGTCCTTGATGATCTTTATGGCCTTCCTGTGACATCGGGTGGTGTAGGTGTCCTGGAGGGCAGGTAGTTTGCCCCCGGTGATGCGTTGTGCAGACCTCACTACCCTCTGGAGAGCCTTACGGTTGTGGGCGGAGCAGTTGCCGTACCAGGCGGTGATACAGCCCGACAGGATGCTCTCGATTGTGCATCTGTAGAAGTTTGTGAGTGCTTTTGGTGACAAGCCGAATTTCTTCAGCCTCCTGAGGTTGAAGAGGCGCTGCTGCGCCTTCTTCACAACGCTGTCTGTGTGGGTGGACCAATTCAGTTTGTCCGTGATGTGTACACCGAGGAACTTAAAACTTTCCAACTTCTCCACTACTGACCCGTCGATGTGGATAGGGGGGTGCTCCCTTTGCTGTTTCCTGAAGTCCACAATCATCTCCTTTGTTTTGTTGACGTTGAGTGTGAGGTTATTTTCCTGACACCACACTCCGAGGGCCCTCACCTCCTCCCTGTAGGCCGTCTCGTCGTTGTTGGTAATCAAGCCTACCACTGTAGTGTCATCCGCAAACTTCATGATTGAGTTGGAGGCGTGCATGGCCACGCAGTCGTGGGTGAACAGGGAGTACAGGAGAGGGCTCAGAACGCACCCTTGTGGGGCCCCAGTGTTGAGGATCAGCGGGGTGGAGATGTTGTTACCTACCCTCACCACCTGGGGGCGGCCCGTCAGGAAGTCCAGGACCCAGTTGCACAGGGCGGGGTCGAGACCCAGGGTCTCGAGCTTGATGACGAGTTTGGAGGGTACTATGGTGTTAAATGCTGAGCTGTAGTCGATGAACAGCATTCTCACATAGGTATTCCTCTTGTCCAGATGGGTTATGGCAGTGTGCAATGTGGTTGCGATTGCGTCGTCTGTGGACCTATTGGGTCGGTAAGCAAATTGGAGTGGGTCTAGGGTGTCCGGTAGGGTGGAGGTGATATGGTCCTTGACTAGTCTCTCAAAGCACTTCATGATGACGGAAGTGAGTGCTACGGGGCGGTACTCGTTTAGCTCAGTTACCTTAGCTTTCTTGGGAACAGGAACAATGGTGGCCCTCTTGAAGCATGTGGTAACAGCAGACTGGGATAAGGATTGATTGAATATGTCCGTAAACTGACCAGCCAGCTGGTCTGCGCATGCTCTGAGGACGCGGCTGGGAATGCCGTCTGGGCCTGCAGCCTTGCGAGGGTTAACACGTTTAAATGTTTTACTCACCTCGGCTGCAGTGAAGGAGAGCCCGCAGGTTTTGGTAGCGGGCCGTGTCAGTGGCACTGTATTGTCCTCAAAGCGAGCAAAAAAGTTATTAAGCATGTCTGGGAGCAAGACATCCTGGTCCACGACGGGGCTGGTTTTCTTTTTGTAATCCGTGATTGACTGTAGACCCTGCCACATACCTCTTGTGTCTGAGCTGTTGAATTGCGACTCTATTTTGTCTCTGTACTGGGACTTAGCTTGTTTGATTGCCTTGCGGAGAGAATAGCTACACTGTTTGTATTCGGTCATGTTTCCGGTCACCTTGCCCTGGTTAAAAGCAGTGGTTCGCGCTTTCAGTTTCACGCGAATGCTGCCGTCAATCCACGGTTTCTGGTTTGGGAATGTTTTAATCGTTGCTGTGGGTACGACATCGTCAGTGCACTTTCTAATGAACTCGCTCACCGAATCAGCATAATCGTCAATGTTGTTGTTGGACGCAATGCGGAACATATTCCAATCCGCGTGATCGAAGCAGTCTTGAAGCGTGGAATCAGATTGGTCGGACCAGCGTTGAACAGACCTGAGTGAGGGAGCTTGTTGTTTTAGTTTCTGTTTGTAGGCTGGAAGCAACAAAATGGAGTCGTGGTCAGCTTTTCCGAAAGGAGGGCGGGGGAGGGCCTTATATGCGTCGCGGAAGTTAGTATAACAATGATCCAAGGTTTTACCAGCCCTGGTAGCACAATCGATATGCTGATAGAATTTAGGGAGTTTTGTTTTCAGATTAGCCTTGTTAAAATCCCCAGCTACGATGAATGCAGCCTCAGGGTGTGTGGTTTCCAGTTTACAAAGAGTCAGATAAAGTTCGTTCAGGGCCATCGATGTGTCTGCTTGGGGGGGAATATATACGGCTGTGATTATAATCGAAGAGAATTCCCTTGGTAGATAATGCGGTCGACATTTGATTGTGAGGAGTTCTAGATCAGGTGAACAGAATGACTTGAGTTCCTGTATGTTGTTATGATCACACCACGTCTCGTTAATCATAAGGCATACAGAGTACACATCAGAATCCAGCTAGGTGTTTGACAACTTTAAAATGATGAGCAGGGGAGTATCTAGGCATATGAAGTGTATACAGAGTAGTGGTTTGCTGCTGATTTAGTGATTGAGCTAACAAGCGTCTGATATTATCTTTGCTTTTCACTTTTTTAGCTTTTTCCCATTCTGACCCCTTATACACTTCCTCTCCTTGATTGTCATCGTATGTTTTTTTTTTCCTGTTTCAACTACACTCTGTTTGTTCATGATTCTCTGCTCAACAATCTCCTCACTCTCACTCCCAGACACAGACAGCGAGAGAGAGGAGTCAGTGGGCAGCCGTGTAGTTGGCAGGCCTGGGCTGGCAGTGCTGCTGCCACTCTGTGGGTCTGCTATGTTGCTGTAGTGCTGCCTAGCTGTGCCACCCTAGGCCTACCAATGTAACAGTCTCAATTACCAGCTGGGCACCCCAACTCATAATAAAAATAAACTTGCCTCTTTTAATATCTGTGTGTGTGTGTCAGTTGTACACCATGCTTATTAAGTAGCGACACAAACCCACTCCTCCTGAGAATGAATGGCTGAGAGATGCAACTTTACATTAGACTGACACCCTCCCTGCTAGGATTAAAGACAAAAACAATTAGTCTTATTTGCAATTTAAATTCTCCTAAATGCAGACGTAATCCCCATATTTTGAATAGGCAGCGTAAACACAGAGAGATTCAATTCAAGCCTCTGTCTGGATATTATTTTGTTGCTATAATAACATTTAGAAGTTATAGTGGATAATGAAGGTGCTTTTGTTTAGGTTTGGCTATATTTGGAAAACAACATTTTCCTTGTTGAAGCGTTTTGACAATATGATGGAAAGAATGCAAAGAATCAGGATGAAAAGTGAGTACCTCATCCCTCACAGCTCCGCACACACATCCACAGAGCCTTGAGGAGAACCTGGGGGTGTTGGCGAGGCGTCTCTCCAGTAGGTAAAGGAGGGAGCCAGGGTGAGGCCGGCGTGGGGAGCCAGGTACTTTGGCAGCCAACAAGGTAATCACCAGGTCAGTGGGGAGCTGTTAGACTCTCAGTGAAAGGCTGAGGAAGTACATGGTATAAAAATAGTCATTACTGTGCATTAAAGTCACTGTCTGTAAATATGCCCAGGATAGCAGTAAAGGGAAGTATGTGCGCCGGGGTAGAGCTTCTATCAGCACCTCATCCCCACACCGACACACACACACACACCATGTGGGAGCCACTGGGCAGTGTGTGTGTGTGTGTGTGTGTGTGTGTGTGTGTGTGTGTGTGTGTGTGTGTGTGTGTGTGTGTGTGTGTACTCTCGAGAGTGGGTGTGTGAGCAAGCAAGTGCCTTTTCAGGAGCTTTGGCTCCAATTCATGCCGAATCAGCCAAAATTGCACAAAAACATGCAACAACGTATTTTCTTTTCTTTATTTAATCCAGCTCTCTCCCCTTGGTCAGTAAGAAGCAGTACTCATTATCAACATAACAGTGTGTCTTCATCTGTGTGGTGTGACACGGCCATGTGTTTTATTAGTCGTATGTACAGGATGCACATGGTATACACCGCCCAATAAAATGCTTACTTGCAGGTTCCTTCTTGACAATGCAACAACAATAAGAAATCAGAATATGAACATAAAGTAAATGGTTCAGTAGAATAGAGTAAATGTTTTAGCATAAGTATAATACAGAAGGGCACAATTTATAGTCCAATATTTACACATGTTTGGGGGAATGGGTGGGCAAGTGAAATCCCTTCCTATGGCCTGTAGTTAACTTGTCGTTAGCCTGGACCTCGGACAGAGGTGTAGGAGATGAGGAGGTGACACATCTGACAGCACTGGTCTCTGCCATGGGCGCCCAGCACTCCTCTCCCCCAAGACGGCAGATCACATAGAATCAGGCTGGGCTAATCTAAGACTGGCAGGACACACACACACACACACACACACACACACACACACACACACACACACACACACACACACACACACACACACACACACACACACACACACACACACACACACACACACACACACACACACACACACAATCACACACACACACACGCGCAGAGTAAGAACACTGCCCCAGCATGGTACTGTTCTCTGTCAAGTCAACCACTGTGTCATAACATGCTGACCAAACCGGCCACTCGCGCACGCATGTTCATTTTGTCCACCCACACCAGACGCTATCAGGACATACACGTTGAAATATCAAAACAAACTCTTAACCAATTAAATTAATTTGGGACAGGTCGAAAAGCAAACATTTAAGGCAATTTAGCTAGCTAGCTTGCTGTTGCTAGCTAATTTGTCCTGGGATATAAATGTTGTGTTGTTGTTTTACCTGAAATGCACAAGGTCCTCTACTCTGACAATTCATCCACAGATAAAAGGGTAAACCGAGTTTGTTTCTAGTAATCTTTCCTACTTCAGGCTTCTTCTTCTTTGGACTTTATATGGCAGTTGGCATCCAACTTTATGGTACATTACCACCCCCAACTGGACTGGAGTGTAGAGTCGTGTTGTTGCCTACCCTTACCACCTGGGAGTGGCCCGTCAAGAAGTCCAGGATCCAGTTGCTGAAGGTGTTTAGTCCCTGGGTCCTTAGCTTAGTGATGAGCTTTGTGGGCACGATGGTGTTGAAGGCTGAGCTGTAGTCAATGACCAGCATTCTCATATAGGGGTTCCTTTTGTCCAGGTGGGAAAGGGCAGTGTGGAGTGGAGTGCGATTTGAGATTGCGTCATCTGTGGATCTGTTGGGGCGGTATGCGAATTGGAGGGGGTCTAGGGATGATACATCTGGAATGATACATAGCGCTGTTGCACTGTGTAAAGAGTCATGTCATCCTGTGCAGTCAGTCCCAGTTTGTGTTTTTTTATGTGGCTTTTGCTACTGTTGTGTTGTGTTCGTCAGGCAGGCCAGGGGTCAAAGCAGAGCTCTCCCATTGTTAATCTTAGTTCTTTTAATTCTGAGAGGACCGGAATCCAACATTTTAAATCACACATTGCTTTAACTCTGCCATGTCCTTGATGGTACATTGCCTGAGCTTCCAACCTTTGTAGTTAAGTTGCTGAGTGAAAGCTTTAGATCAGATAATATTCTTTATAAACTGTGTGGTTCAAGCCCTGAATGCTGATTGGCTGACAGCTGTGGTATAGCAGAACGTATACCACTGGTATGATGTATGGTCAATATGCCACGGCTAAGGGCTGAATCCAAGCAATCCGTGTTGCGTCGTGCATAAGAACAATCCTTAGCTGTGGTATATTGGCCAGATACCACACCCCCTCAGGCCTTATTTATTTATAAGATGCTGTCGTTATATAGTAGGACATGGCATTCTTGCATGTTATAGAGGAAGCTGGTCTTGACCCATCTGGGCTGATCTATGCTGGCCTTTGCCACACACTGGGCTGACCTGGTTTTGGTGGCTGCTGTGTTGATCTAGGCTGTACTTTCTGGACTGGATTAGTCCGGACCGAGAGAGGCTGGTCTGACCTGGTTTAGGGGCTGATGTGCTGTGCTGTACAGTATGTGCTTTGCTGCGGAGGCTCCGTGCTACGTTGGGACTAGCCTGACCTTGTTTGGGGGCTTCTGTGCTGTGCTGTGGAGGCTCTAATCCCCTCAGTGCATGGCCAGATTACTGTCTGCTCCATATTGTCTGGGGGCGGGAGGAGGCTGCTCTAAAAGGCTCAGCACGGATCTCCCCTCCGACAGGGAGATTGCTCTTTATTAATTTATCCTGCTAGCCAGTTATTTAATTATTTGTTTATTTGTGCACATGTTGACTTCACAACATCACATATTAAAAAATAATATAGGTTCTATAGTAGGAGAGTATAGGTTACCGTCTGGTCCCATATCCACTGTTTCCATGATATTGAATATTGCCTTGACTTTATTCCTCATTTAGTCTAATCAATAGTAGTGGATGTACAGTAAGTGTATGAGAGGTCGACCGATTATGATTTGTCAACGCCGATACCAATACCGATTATTGGATGGCCAAAAAAAGCCGATACCGATTTTAAAAATGTATTTGCAATAATGACAATTACAACAATACTGAATGAACACTTATTTTAACTTAATATAATACATCAATAAAATCAATTTAGCCTCAAATAAATAATGAAACATGTTCAATTTGGTTTAAATAATGCAAAAACAAAGTGTTGGAGAAGAAAGTAAAAGTGCAATATGTGCCATGTAAGTTCCTTGCTCAGAACATAAGAAAAAATGAAAGCTGGTGGTTCCTTTTAACATGAGTCTTTAATATTCCCAGGTAAGAAATTTTAGGTTGTAGTTATTATAGGAATTATAGGACTATTTCTCTCTATACGATTTGTATTTCATATACCTTTGACTATTGGATGTTCTTATAGGCACTTTAGTATTGCCAGTGTAACGGTATAGCTTCCATACCTCTCCTCGCTCCTACCTGTGCTCGAACCAGGAACACATCGACAACAGTCACCCTCGAAGTAGCGTTACCCATGCAGAGCAAGGGGAACAACTACTCCAAGTCTCAGAGCGAGTGACGTTTGAAACGCTATTAGCGCGCACCCCGCTAACTAGCTAGCCATTTCACATCGGTTACATCAGCCTAATCTCAGGAGTTGATAGACTTGAAGTCATAAACAGCGCAATGCTTGAAGCATTGCGAAGAGCTGCTGGCAAACGCAGTAAAGTGCTGTTTGAATGAATGCTTACGAGCATGCTGCTGCCTACCACCACTCAGTCAGACTGTTCTATCAAATCATAGACTTAATTATAACATAATAACACACAGAAATACGAGCCTTTGGTCATTAAAATGGTCGAATCCGGAAACTATCATTTCGAAAACAAAACGTTTATTCTTTCAGTAAAATACGGAACCGTTCCGTATTTTATCTAACGGATGGCATCCCTAAGTCTAAATATTGCTGTTACATTGTACAACCTTCAATGTTATGTCATAATTATGTACAATTCTGGCAAATTAATTACGGCCTTTGTTAAGAATAAATGGACTTCACACAATTCGCAATGAGCCAGGTGGCCCAAACTCCTGCATTTACCCTGACTGCTTGCACGGAACGCAAGATAAATTACACAATTTCCCTAGTTATAAGAAATTCATGTTAGCAGGCAATATTAACTAAATTTGCAAGTTTAAAAATATATACTTGTGTATTGATTTTAAAGAAAGGCGTTGATGTTTATGGTTAGGTACACATTGGTGCAACGACAGTGCTTTTTTCGTGAATGCGCTTGTTAAATCATCAACCGTTTGTCGAAGTAGGCTGTGATTCGATGAGAAATTAACAGTTCCCGCATCGATTATATGCAACGCAGGACACGCTAGATAAACTAGTAATATCATCATCCATGTGTAGTTAACTAGTGATTATGTTAAGATTGATTGTTTTTCATAAGATAAGTTTAATGCTAGCTAGCAACTTACCTTGGCTTCTTGCTGCCCTCGCGTAACAGGTAGTCAGCCTGCCATGCAGGCTCCTCGTGGAGTGCAATGTAAGGCATGTGGTTAGAGCGTTGGACTAGTAACCGGAAGGTTGCAAAAACGAATCCCCGAGCTGACAAGGTAAAAATCTGTCGTTCTGCCCCTGAACAAGGCAGTTAACCCACCGTTCCTAGGCCGTCATTGAAAATAAGAATGTGTTCTTAACTGACTTGATTTGTTCAATAAAGGTGTAAAAAAAAAAAATAATAATTAGGCAAATCGGTGTCCAAAAATACTGATTACCGGTTGTTATGAAAACTTGAAATCGGCCCTAATTAATTGGCCATTACGATTAATCGGTCGACCTCTAAAGTGTATGAGCAGTGTTAATGTGTGTCTGTTAACTGACTGACTTGTACACTCATGAAGTAACAATAGAATTTTCACATGTTTACATTTCAATGACAAAGGTGATGATGTATTTTCATGGCCACAGTTATACCTATGATGATGTACTACATGTGTATTGAGAGGTGAACATCTTTCAAACCTAACACTCTTGAGGTTGGGTGTTCATATTTCTGACCTCTCAATACCAGAATAATTTAGTGTTATGTTTTACAATGTATTTTCATATTAATTTGTAATATGTTATATTATACTCTGCACTTCATGGACTAAATCTCTATATGTGTTTTTATACTTTTATATTATACTGAAGTATTATACCAAAATCTAGATTGATTACACCACCTTCTATCAACCAATTAACACTGGCAACTGTAAAATCATTTTCTGTAGATATAGAGCATATTTAACTGCTACCCAAATAACCAACTTTCCACTCCTTATGATAATATACTGAACATCTCAATGCCATGAATGTTAAGACTTTTCTCTCTCTCTCTCTCTCTCTCTCTCTCTCTCTCTCTCTCTCTCTCTCTCTCTCTCTCTCTCTCTCTCTCTCTCTCTCTCTCTCTCTCGTGCACTCCTCCTCTCCATAGCTCTCATCTCCTGTGCACATGCAGAAATGATTTCAATTTCTGAATTAATGAGGTTCTGCTGAACTGAGAAATGGCAAGCACACACACACACACACACACACACACACACACACACACACACACACACACACACACACACACACACACACACACACACACACACACACACACACACACACACACACACACACACACACACACACACAGCTTTTAAAGACCAGTACGTGCACATTTACATGCAAACTCCTGCAAATCCACATTCCTATATGCACATGCAAACAGACTCTTACTGACGCTTGAATGCTCAATACAATTTATATTCACGTATTATTTCTCCTAAAAAGTTGGCATTAGTAAATGTACACATTGCATGCAAAGATGGGGAAAAAATCTAAACCACATATGTGTATATATATGCGTTGTTGTTGAATCATAGTAAACCTGTTTGCACCAAATCTCTCAATTGAATCTGAAGACATTCATGCGTTCCCACATAGAACCCTTACATTGCCTATTTGTATTTTTAGATATTTGCGAGTCTCCAAGTGTACTGACTAGTATACAGGCTCAGATCACAGTAACATACAGTACATGTACAGAGGCAGGCACTGCCTCATGGGTCAGGCCCCAGAACTGGGCCTAGTCACTATGGTAACACTGTGCTATGTATGTAAAACACTACAGCGCTTTGGGATCGGTGGAGGGTGTTAACCCCCCTTCTGTACACGCACGCACGCACGCACGCACACACACTTCCACCCCCCTCATTTCTCAGCAGCCTCTTTTCTCCGCCTTCTCTCTGTTCTTTGTGCTACAACCTTTCTAAGCAACGCTCCCATGATGAGGAGTTGATATGATCCACAGCCACTGAGGCTGTACGTTAGTACAGTATATGCTGGTAGAAGGCTGTGTTGGCACGGTGCTTCATTATTTTTATTGGACTACTATCTACATCAGCTAAACTGTGGTTCTTCTCTATCGCTCCACATGCAGTGTGTCGATGCTGACTCAAGGACAGAGCCTAGCTTCTAATCCAATTTTGTATTTGTAAACCTGCAGAATTTGGGGAAAAACAGGCACAGAGGGAACCACAGGAGTGCACACACTCTGTCCTGCCTCAGTGTGTTTTCCTATCCCATTCATCATCAGTGATCCACAGGAACAGATTCCAATGTCATTTGTTTTCATTTCATTATTTTATTAGCTTATTTCTCTTCATTCCTTTTTATTTTAAACCCTGGAAGAACCAGTCAACAGTTAATAATCTGTTAAAAAGCATTGATCGCCACCATTTAGTTTCCTGGCCAGCTACTTAGGCTCTAAAGCTGATCAATGCGTTTGAATGGGAACCGCCAAGATGGGGGATTGACTGCTGTGCTCGCAGTGCAATCATACCATTTGTCTTCATTTGGCATTCAATTATTTGTTGTAATGGCTTCCGTCAGAAACGGCCTCATGCAGCCCGGAAGCAGACACACACTCCCTCTCCAAACTGGAATGTGTGTGCTGTATGCACCCCTCCTTATCCCTCCTCACCCCTCACCCCCTCCTTATCCCTCTGCCTAGAGGTATCTGCCCTGTATTGCCCAATAATGCATGCCTGTCACTGCTTTACTGACCTGTGTCAGTGTGTGTGTCAGCCTGTGTGTTTGAGTATGTTCAGTTGTGGAATGGTTTGATTATATGCTTTCTGGTAGAAATATATACAATATGAAAAAAGAAAAAAGCGGTCTGTCTCTTGACTGCTGTGAGGCGTTGTGTGGAGAGTTTTTGTGTGGGGATGAGGTGGAGGCCCTCTGAGCACGTGCTGATGGTGCCCATGCCGAGGCCAGGCTCTGTGGACTGTGACTGACCCAGAATGGACTTCCTGAGCTGAAGAGTCCTTTCCTGAACCCATCAATCGCTGACCGCTTTGTGTGTGTGTGTGTGTGTGTGTGTGTGTGTGTGTGTGTGTGTGTGTGTGTGTGTGTGTGTGTGTGTGTGTGTGTGTGTGTGTGTGTGTGTGTGTGTGTGTGTGTGTGTGTGTGTGTACAACCTAGCAGGGGGGAGAGAACCCCTCAACACACCAGCCCTTATCCACTCCACACGACAAGCAGCCCTGCGCATCTCCATGTGCTGTAGTGTGTTTCCATCACTCCGATTTGAAATTGACGTTCAGAAAACTGTTGTCGGGGTCACTTCAACATAAAAGGCACCCATTGGTGTCGGTCTATAGGTGCCCCCTACTATACTCACACACAGCTTTACTTTGAGGGGCTTTTCCAAAGTGGCATGTTTATAGCATGCTATAGGGGACTATCACTTCCTACCTAGAAACATTAAAGGACCCCTCCAGAGGAAGTTGCCGTCACTGTTTCAACCTAATTCCTGCCCTAGTGCGGAAATGCTTGTTTTCTTCCAACCCCCGAACACCGACTTCAGGCTCCATTATAAATATTGGCATGTCTCCACCTTCCTCCGTGTGCACAGCCCATATGTTCTCAGGCACAGCCAACACTCCGTGATCTGTAAACAAATCAGAAAAAGTCAGGGTAGTTTCGCCAATCACTACGGAGCACAGCTACTGGTAGCTGTGAAGGAACATTCACTCTCCTCTCTGCAATGAATGATCAGGGATGAATACAGAGTTTAGTGGTAATGCTGGAGTTTTACAGGCGAAGCGAGAGGCTAGCTAACCTAGTCCCTGGACCAATAAATGACCAAAAAAAGCTTGCCAGCCAAACTTGTATAGTTAGGGAGCAACTGCTACTTGCTAGCTAACTACACTATTGCTATAACATGTCTCCAGAAATGACGACGAGTCCCAGTTGTGTTGACATTTCACCTATCCACTTCATCCACTCATCAAAATAATATAGCTATTTTCTTACCATTTCACTGACATTAGCCCATCCAACATCTCCCGACAGTCGAAGTGCATTGCTGACTGATAGTAAGCCACAGTAGCCGGTTTCCACTAGTCAAAATTGTGTAAAAATTCATTAAAACTAAAATGTCCTCCTTGGTCTTAATTTAAGGTTGGGGTTAGGAATAAGGTTAGCAGTGTGGTTAAATTTAGGGTTAAGGTTTGGTTTTAAATCACATTTTAAGAAGAGAAATTTTAGCAACAGATTGTAAACAGGAAGTGAGGTGCCCACACGTGTTAGCTCTAACATTTTGTAGGTGAAAAATAACTAAAGCCAGCACTATAACGATCATGGGCTCTGGGCATCGTTTTCCAGCCCCCCCCCCCCAAAAAAAAAAATTATTGAGCACTAACTGAAGCTTATTTAGTGCTTTATCCGGGTAGCCAGAGAGTAGAGCATTGCAGTAGTCTAGAAGTGACAAAAGCATGGATTAGCTTTTCTGCGTCATTTTTGGGCAAAAGGTTTCAGATTTTTCCAATGTTACGAACATGGAAAAAAGCTGCCCTTGATATGTTCGTCAAAAGAGAGATCAGGGTCTAGAGTAACGCCGACGTCCTTCAGTTTTGTTTGAGACTGTACCACCATCAAGATGGTTGTAAAAAAAACAGCAGATCTCTTTGTTTTTTGGGACCTAGAACTAGCATCTTTGTTATGTCCGAAATGAAATACGAAACGATGAAATATGTTACATTACTGTTTAATTCAATTTATGTTGATGCTAATATTTTTTACCTTATTCAATTATGTTTCTGTATGATAACAATAGCCTAATATATAGCCTTAATAAACTGTTGTTTTTTAAGTTTCACTAATTCATTCTAATTAACTTAATCATTATGACACACCCCTCACTATTGTCATTGGTTGCACTATTTGCACTGTTTGTTTACATAAGTTCAAGTATTCATGTCATTACCCTGAAGAAGGAACAGTGATGCCGAAATGTTGGTAAATATCCAATACATGACTGGGAGTTTATATATGGAGTGTGCGACTCTCTTTATTTTGATAGTTTTGAGTTTTAAGGGAAAACATTTGTCGCCATCCACTTCCTTAAGTCTGAAACACAGGCTTCCAGGGTAGGTAATTTTTGGGGTTTCACCATGTTTCATCGAAATGTACAGCTGTGTGTTCTCTGCATAGCAAGGAAATTTGACATTGTGTTCCAAATTCCAAATTATATCACCAAGAGGTAGAATATATAGTGAAAACCATAGTGGTCCTAAAACGGAACCTTGAACATCGACACTTACCATTGATTTGTCAGAGGACAAACCATCCACAGATACATTTTGGACAGATGAGCTCTAAAACAGGCAAGTACTTGTCCCTGTAGACCAATTAGGGTTTCCAGTCTTTCCCAAATAATGTGGTGATCGATGGTGTCAAAAGCAGCACTTAGGTTTAGGAGCACGAGGACAGATGCAGAGCCTTGGTCTTATGCCATTATAAGGTAATTTACCACCTTCACGAGTGCAGTGTCAGTACTGTGATGGGGTCTAAACCCAGACTGGAGCATTTCGTATACATTATTTGTCTTCAGGAAGGGGATGATTTTTATTTATTTATTATTTAAAACATTTGGGTCAAGGTTTGGCTTTTTCAGCAGAGGGTTTATTACTGCCACTGTTAGTGAGTTTGGTACATATCCGAAGGATAGATAGCCGTTTATTATGTTCAAAATAGGAGGGCCAAGCACAGGAAGTAACTCTTTCAGTATTTTAGTTGGAATAGGGTCCAGTAGGCAGCTGGAAGGTTTTAGAGGCCATTACTATTTTTGTGAATGTCTCGAGGGATACAGGATTAAAAAACTTGAGTGTCTCCATTGATCCTAGGTCTTGTGCAGACTTAGGACAACTACAAAACTCAGAAATACACCGAGTCAGTCATTTGCTTTCTAATGATCATGATCTTTTTGTCGAAGTTCATGAATTCATTGCTGAAGTGAAGGCCATCCTAACTTTGGGAATGCTGCTTTTTAGTTAGCTTTGAAACAGTATCAGAAATAAATGTTGGATTGTTTTGTTCATCAGATTGGAAAAGTAGGCTGATTGAGCAGCAGTGAGGGCTCTTCGATATTGCACGGTACTGTCATTCCAAGCTAGTCGGAATACTTCCATTTTGGTGGAGCGCCGTTTCCATTCCAATTTTTTGGAACCTTGCTTCAGGGCGTGGGTATTTTCTGTATACCCTCCCCTCCTTTTCTCACAGGATATCCTCCTACTTCCTGTCTGACTCTCCCTAGGCTAGCTCTATTCCCCCTTCTGTCGCTCTCTCTCTCTCTCTCGTTCAGCCCACGGGATAGAGGTATGGAGGGGTGGGGGCTGAGGGGAATACCTGTTAACTCTATTTCTTCTCCACACTTTAGCAGTCTTCCCAAATACCCTGTGGAAATGCTCCCACAAACAGAGAGAGGGGATGTCTGGATGCTAGAGTATGCTATTAGGAAGGAGCAGTCTTAGTTCTGTATTTTTCTATTGAAGGTCTATGTTGGTTCTACCTGGGCCCATCTATTTCATCCATCATTGTCAATTATATGACAATGAACATTCAGGAGGTCTTATGGCTGGTTGAGAGGGGCTAAATCAAATGAAATCAAATCAAAATGTATCTGTCACATGCGCCGAATACAACAGGTGTAGACCTTACAGTGAAATGCTTACTTACAAGCCCTTAATCAACAAATTAATGCAGTTCAAGAAATAGAGTTAACAAAATATTTACTAAATAAAGTAATAAAATCAAATAGTAACACAAGAAAATGACATAGCAATAATGAGGCTACATACAGGGAGTACCGGTACCGAGTCAATGAGCGGGGATACAGGTTAGTCGCAGTACTTTGTAAAGTGACTATGCATAGATAATAAACAGTGAGTAGCAGCAGTGTAAAAACGAAGGGGGGTCAATGTAAGTAGTTCAGGTGTCTATTTGATTAATTGTTCAGCAGTCTTATGGCTTGAGGGTAGAAGCTGTTAACGAGCCTTTTGGTCCTAGACTTGGCGCTCCGGTACTGCTTGCCATGCGGTAGCAGAGAAAACAGTCTATGACTTGGGTGATTAGAGTCTTTGACAATTTTTTGGGGGGCTTTCCTCTGACACCGCCTAGTGTATGTCAGGAAGTTGGCCCCAGTGATGTACTGGGCCATATGCACTACCCTCTATAGCGCCTTACAGTCAGATGCCGAGCAGTACCAGGCGGTGATGCAACCAGTCAGGATGCGCTCGATGGTGCAGCTGTAGAACTTCTTTAGGATCTGGGGACCATTGCCAAATCTTTTCAGTTTCCTGAGGTGGAAAAGGTGCTTCCATGCCCTCTTTACAGCTGTCTTGGTGTGTTTGGACCATGATAGTTCATTGGTGATGTGAACACCAAGGAACTTAACTCTCAACCCGCTCCACTTAAGGCCTGTTGATGTTAATGGGGGCCTGTTCGACCCTCCCTTTCCTATATTCCACAATCCGCTCCTTTGTCTTGCTCACATTAAGGGAGAGGTTGTTGTCCTGGCACCACACTGCCAGGTCTCTGACCTCCCTATAGGCTGTCTCATCGTTGTCAGTGATCAGGCCCACCACTGTTGTGTCGTCAACTTAATGATGGTATTGGAGTCGTGCTTGGACATGCAGTCGTGGGTGAACAGGAAGTACAGGAGGGGACTGAGCACGCACCCCTGAGGAGCCCCAGTGTTGAAGATCAGCGTGGCAGATGTGTTGATGCCTACCCTTACCACCTGGGGGCAACCCGTCAGGAAGTCCAGGATCCAGTTGCAGAGGGAGGTGTTTAGTCCCAGGGTCCTTAGCTTAGTGATGAGCTTCATGGGCACTATGGTGTTGAACCATGGTGCCCACTCAGGCTCCCAGCGCAGTGGTCTCAGGCACTAACTCAGAGCTGGAGGTGTTACTACAGGCCCTGGTTCGAATACGGGCTGTATCACAACCAGACGTGATTGGGAATCCCATAGGGCGGCGCACAATTGTCCCAGCGCCGTCCGGGTTAGGGTTTGGCCGAGTTAGCCCGTCATTGTAAATAAGAATTTGTTCTTTCCTTACTTGCCTTAGTTACATAAAGGTTAAATTGTAAAAACTTAAAGTCAATGAACAGATGGTGTGGTCTACAGTTTAACATGAGTTATTCTATCTCAGGCGAGCAATACCTCGAGACTTCTTTAATATTAGACATCGCACACCAGCAGTTTTTGACAAATAGACATACACCCCCGCCTCTCGTCTTGTCAGACGTAGCTGCACTGACCTGCCAATGCACTGTGAAGGCAGCCTGCTCTATATTATCTGTGTCATCGATCAGCCTCGTCTCGGTGAAACATAAGATATTTGTTTTTAATGTCCCGTTGGTAGGGTACTCTTAATCGTAGATCGTCCAGTTTGTTTTCCAATGATTGCACGTTGGCCAATAATATGGAGTGTGGGGGTGGTTTACCTACTCGTCAGGGAATTCTTACAAGACATCCTGTCCTCCTCCCCCTTTTTCTCTGTCTTTTCTTCACGCTGATGACAGGGATTTGGGCCTTGACAAAGCAGTATATCCTTTGCGTCGGACTCATTAAATAAATCATCTTTGTCCAAACTATGTTTATTGAGATTATTGAGACTATGTTTATTGAGATTGTCTAGACTACAGTATATGTTTATTGAGTGGCACTTGTTACAGTGAATATTGTTGTGCAATTAGCTATATGAATAGACAATCCTTACTAAGGGCCCACATCAGGTTTCAATGCTGCGATGGATATTATTACATGGTCTGCAACTGTTACATGCTTACCCTCCGTTTCCAGCATTCCTCTTGCTGTCTCTCTTCTACACTCCCTTCATATGTCTTACTGAATTCAGTATTTTGAAGGTCTTCAAATTCTGCCCTGAGTAAAAAAATTGTTCTTCTGTTTTTCTCTGTGCCCTTATTGTCATTTTACCTCCCTCTTCTCTCCATCTCACTATTTCTCTTCCCTCCCGCTCCTTCTCTCTTCCTCACCCCTTTCCCCACCTCTTCTCTCTCCACCTCCATCTCGCTCTCGTTCGCTGTCTGTCCCTCTCTCCCTCCGTCCCTCTTTCCCTCCAGCCCTCTCTCCCGCTCTCTTCGGTTGAGGACAAGAAGGTGAAAGCCAAGCCGATTACAGTGGCAGTTTAATCTGGCCGTCCCACCAAGGGATTTCTCTCTATTTTTCCTTGAGGCTGCAGGGCTGCATGAGGGGAAGGGCTTTGTTTAGAGTATTGTTCCTGTTTGGGCCAGGCGAAGCTGCAACACACACAGGTGCACGCATGCACTCATGCACCCACACACACACACACACACACACTCACACACATACACTCATGCACCCACACACACACTCACACACATACAGTGGGAGGGTGGGTGGCCTATGGAGGGTGGGTGGCAGGCAGGCAGATGACAGCAAGGGGAGTGTTGGGTGGGGGGTTAAGAGATGGAATATTAATGCTACTTTGCCATTAATCTGTATCCATCTGTTATCAAGTTGTCTTAGTCTGTGGTTGTACGTTGCTCAGATATTGCAACACCAATAATTAAACACAGCATATCAAAGTAGATATGAAAACAGATGGATAAACAAATAGATTTTTATACATCAATATCACATTTTTCTGTCTTGTCAGAATCATTCTAATTCAGCCATTAGTCAATTTTTTACTTTTAATTGTTACCTTTATAAATGATTATGTTGATGTGAACCAAGGTTTTGAGCTATTTATTTTTGACATTTTGGTGGTAACAACCACCGCAGTAGTTCCTGGAGACAGAGGTCTGTCATAATAGCTGCATCAGGTGGCTTTTAACATTCACAACAGAGGCTTGTATCCAGGTACGTGTTGGATGGCTGCCCTTCTCCAAATAACAAAATGACTTGAACCATATTGTACCATTTTAATGATTTAACTAGCATATTGTACAGTGGCACAACACAATGCTGGCTAAACGCAGCTGCGCCCCAGCCTCTCCAGCCTTTCATGTGCTTCGTATCACTCGCTCTTTCATCAGCGGCACCCCGCTATGCCGTTTCAGGGGAGGAGTCTGGTCGCCAAACGGGATTAGCTTCCAACTGGTACTTGTCCAGTTCTGTTCTGATATTATGAAAAGGAGCTTAGCTAACCTCCAACTTCAGAAGGGGTTCCTGTGGGGGTAATGTCCCTCTCCAATAGTTTACCTTACAATTGTCACCTTGGATAAGCCTTGCGAAGGAAAGAGGCATATCCTTGACGATGGCAGCGATACTGTAGCAGTGGATGATTAACAAGCAGTGTGAATTTTTGGTAATGTAGTTCCCTAGTTTGACTGCATGTTGGAGCTCTGTTCCCTGTCACCTGTGCAATAATATCACCATTACTATAGCTTATAGCTCAGACTCAAAGGTAGGATTGTTAACGTTTGCCTGCTGACAGTACTTCGGCAGTCAATCTCTTTTGTGTTCACACAGCAAAGAGCTTGAAGTTGTCAGCCACTCAGCCTTGTTAAAATACTCCAATCCAGAGCATTGGTAGCATTGTTTGGTAATGCATGTCTCTGTGTTGCTTAGTTTATGGTCTAGATTTCAATGTTAGCTAGCTAGCTGCGCTAATGTTGCTATTTTGTATAAAGCCTTTGATGGTACGATATATAATTTAATTTACTCTTCATAATCCCATACTGATAGTGCCAGCCCATAGCCAAATGTTTAGCTGGCCTGCTAATGTTAGCATATTCACTAGCTAGCACCAGCGGTTGTAACCAAAAGTATCCTTAAAACCTCTTCGGGCTAGGGGGCTGTATTTGTAAGTCCAGATGAAAAGCGTGCCCAAAGTAAACTGCCTGCTACTCAGACGTAGAGGCTAGGATATGCATATAATTGGTAGATTTGGATAGAAAACACTCTACAGTGTCTAAAAGTGTTACAATTATAGCTATGAGTATAACAGAACTTATTTGGCATGCGAAACCCTGAGGGCAAACCATCCAGGATTTTTTTTTTTGGAGGTGACTGTTTTCAATGGGTTTTCAATGTGGATCTAGATTTCTTTTTTATTTTATTTTTTATTATTTATTATTATTATTTTTTATCCCCTTTTCTCCCCAATTTTCGTGGTATCCAATCGCTAGTAATTACTATCTTGTCTCATCGCTACAACTCCCATACGTGCTCGGGAGAGACGAAGGTCGAAAGCCACGCGTCCTCCGAAGCACAACCCAACCAAGCCGCACTGCTTCTTAACACAGCGCGGAAGCCAGCCTCCAACCCGGAAGCCAGCCGCACCAATGTGTCGGAGGAAACACGTGCACCTGGCCCCCTTGGTTAGCGCGCACTGCGCCCGGCCCGCCACGAGTCGCTGGAGTGCGTTGAGACAAGGATATCCCTACCGGCCAAACCCTCCCTAACCCGGACGACGCTAGGCCAATTGTGCTTCGCCCCACGGACCTCCCGGTCGCGGCCGGCTGCGACAGAGCCTGGGCGCGAACCCAGAGACTCTGGTGGCGCAGCTAGCACTGCGATGCAGTGTCCTAGACCACTGCGCCACCCGGGAGGCTGGATCTAGATTTCTAAGACACTTGCTTGCAGTTCCTATCGCTTCCACTGGATGTCAACAGTCTTTAGAAATTGGTTGATGTTTTTCTTTTGCGTAATGAAGAGGTAGGGCTGTTCAGAACGAGGGTCGAGTCTAGTGTACTGTTGTGGTTTGGGCGCACGACCTGAAAGCTCGCTCCACTTTGTTTTTATCCGCTATTGAACGCAGTTTATCCCGTCTTAAATTGTATCGATGATTTACGTTAAAAAATAACTAAAGTTGTCTTAGCAAAGTTGTTTGAAATGTTTGGATCAAGATTACAGGTAACTTATTAGATATTTTGTGGTCATGTTGTGCGAGTTGGAACCGGTGTTTTTCTGAGTCAAACGCCCCAAATAAATTGACATTTTGAGGATATAACAACGAAATTTATTGAACAAAAGGACCATTTATGATGTTTATGGGACATATTGGAGGGCCAACAGAAGAAGAGCTTCATTTATTTACTAACTAACTAAATAATCACAGAAATGCATAAACAAACAACAGTTATGGTTACAAGGAAATGATAGGGGAGGTTCCCTAGTGGGCAAAGCCATAAAGACGGCTTGGTGGACAAAGGGAAGTGTGTGTATACTGAAAAGGCGGGAAATAAGAGGGCTCACTACACACAGTACTACTATAATTATATTAATTGAAGTGCTAATCCTTTGCACATGAACGCTCCCTTTCGGGAATAATTGTAATCAATAAACAGTTGGAGTTGGAAGTTTACATACACTTAGTCATTGAAACTCATTTTTCAACCACTCCACAAATTTCTTGTTAACAAACTATGGTTTTGGCAAGTCGGTAAAGACATGTACTTTGTGCATGACACAAGTAATTTTTCCAACAATTGTTTACCGACAGATTATTTCACTTATAATTCACTGTATCACAATTCCAGTGGGTCAGAAGTTTTTATACACTAAGTTGACTGTGCCTTTAAACAGCTTGGAAAAATCCAGAAAATGATGTAATGGCTTTAGAAGCTTCTGATAGGCTAATTAACATAATTTGAGTCAATTGGAGGTGTACCTGTGGATGTATTTCAAGGCCTACCTTCAAACTCAGTGCCTCTTTGCTTGACATCATGGGGAAATGAAAAGAAATCAGCCAAGACCTCAGAAAAAAAACACAAGTCTGGTTCATCCTTGGGAGCAATTTCCAAATGCCTGAAGGTACCACGTTCATCTGTACAAACAATAGCACGCAAGTATAAACACCATGGGACCACGCAGCCGTCATACCGCTCAGGAAGGAGGCGCGTTCTGTCTCCTAGAGATGAACATACTTTGGTGCGAAAAGTGCAAATCAATCCCAGAACAACAGCAAAGGACCTTGTAAAGATGCTGAAGGAAACCGGTACAAAAGTATCTATATCCACAGTAAAACGAGTCCTATATCGACATAACCTGAAAGGCCGCTCAGCAAGGAAGCCGCCATAAAAAAGCCAGACTACGGTTTGCAACTGCACATGAGGACAAAGATTGTACTTTTTGGAGAAATGTCCTCTGGTCTGATGAAACAAAAATAGAACTGTTTGGCCATAATGACCATCGTTATGTTTGGAGGAAAAAGGGGGAGGCTTGCAAGCCGAAGAACACCATCCCAACCATGAAGCACGGGGGTGGCAGCATCATGTTGTGGGGGTGCTTTGCTGCAGGAGGGACTGGTGCACTTCACAAAATAGATGGCATCAAGAGGTTGGAAAATTATGCGGATATATTGAAGCAACATCTCAAGATATCAGTTAAAGCTTGGTCGCAAATGGGTCTTACAAATGGACAATGACCCCAAGCATACTTCCAAAGTTATGGCAAAATGGCTTAAGGACAACAAGGTCAAGGTATTGGAGTGGCCATCACAAAGCCCTGACCTCAATCCTATAGAACATTTGTGGGCAGAACTGAAAAAGCTTGTGCGAGCAAGGAGGCCTAAAAACCTGACTCAGTTACACCAGC
Source organism: Salvelinus fontinalis (assembly GCF_029448725.1). Lineage (NCBI taxonomy): Eukaryota > Metazoa > Chordata > Actinopteri > Salmoniformes > Salmonidae > Salvelinus > Salvelinus fontinalis. Next base: position 13,535,681 of record NC_074669.1, read on the forward strand.
CCTGTCAGGAGGAATGGGCCAACATTCACACAACTTATTGTGGGAAGCTTGTGGAAGGCTACCTGAAACGTTTGACCCAAGTTAAACTATTTAAAGGCAATGCTACCAAATACTAATCTGACCCACTGGGAATGTGATGGAAGAAATAAAGCTGAAATAAATCATTGTCTCTACTGTTATTCTGACATTTCACATTCTTAAAATAAAGTGGTGATCCTAACTGACCTAATACAGGGAATTTTTACAAGGATTAAATGTCAGGAATTGTGAAAAACGGAGTTTAAATGTATTTGGCTAAGGTGTATGTAAACGTCCGACTTAAATTGTATGTGGAGAAAAAAGGCACAGCACACCAACATCAAAACCTAATCCCAACTGTAAAGTATGGTGGAGGGAGCATCATGGTTAAGAGACGCTTTGCTGCCTCAGGGCCTGGACAGCTTGTGATCATCAACGGAAAAATGAATTCCCAAGTTTAGCAAGACATTTTGCAGGAGAATGTAAGGCTATCTGTCCGCCAATTGAAGCTCAACAGAAGTTGGGTGATGCAACAGAAGTTAATCAACAACAGAATTTCTTCAACAGAAGAAAATACGCCCAGTCAGAGTCCTGACCTCAACCCGATTGAGATGCTGTGGCATGACCTCGAGAGCAGTTCACACCAGACATCCGAAGGATATTGCTGAACTGAAACAGTTTTGTGAAGACAAATAGTCTAAAATTCCTCCAGACCATTGTGCAGGTCTGATCCGCAACTATAGAAAACGTTTGGTTGAGGTTATTTAATGGAGGGTCAACCAGTTATGAAATCCAAGGGTTCACATACTTTCCCACCCTGCACTATGAATGTTTACATGAGGTGTTCAATAAAGACACGAAAACGTGTAATTGTTTGTGTGTTATTAGTTTAAGCAGACTGTGTTTGTCTATTGTTGTGACCTAGATGATCAGATCAAATTTTATGACCAATTTATGCAGAAATCCAGGTATTTCCAAAGGGTTCACATACGTTTTCTTGCCACTGTACATCACAGAATACTGAAATACAGTATAACAAACCGTTTGACATAGAAACACCTGATTTTTGTCCCCCCCCCCAAAAAAGCATTAATTATTTAAAAAATTACAATCCTCCCATGAGGGCAAAGAGGGTGCTTTTGGTCATTGACTGCAGGAAAGGGCTACTGCATGTATTAATAATTAGTAGTTTACTGTTCTCATTCTTGGAGTGGAAATGTTTTGTTTGCAGCGTTCGCAACTTGCTACACTTGTGAGAATCATGTTTTGGTTTATTTCATAACCATCATTTACAAGATTTGTAAATATTTCAGCCGCCGTTGGATCATGGTGTATCAATGTGTCTATGGCAGAGGCTGGGTATTTCACAATAGTTGACTTAACTTTTTTTTTTTTTTTTATCATTTTAATTCATATTTTTATGATTAAACATGTGACAAAGCTTTTGAGAAACAAAAACGTTATTATTGAAATGAAACTGTTCCATGAAAATGCGCATTTTGAAAATCATAACTGGTACGCAGAACAGTAGAAATGGTTGGATAAATTGTAAGCTTCCCCAAAGTCACATGTCGCCAATGAAGTCTTTATGAAAGATATGCCTCCACGTTTCCATGGTGAGATTTTGCCTATAGGCTACTTTGAAGCAAGGTAAGAAATGCCTCATAATAGGAAATAAAACATTAAGATTTCAAACAATTAAGGATAGGGATGTAATTATTGTTTGGATAACCTTATTGACTATTATGTATTGATGTATTGTATTTTTTTTTTGATGGGCAATGCAGAGTACGCTGGAAGAAGAATGATCATTTAATTACCGTAGTGAATTATTGTAATGTTTGTTAATGTGTCAATTAATCCCAAAAGTGATGGGTTGCCAATTGGCGATTTGACACGAAAATAAAATTTCATCCGTTAAGTATGTTTTCAAAATGCATACTGCTTCCAGTTTACATTGTAAAGTGGTGGGTGACGCGCTGATAGCCTGTTGCCTGCACAAGAATGGTGAGTGGGAGGCAAGCTTCAATTACGAGTAGAAGCTCTTTTTAATCGTGCACATAACTGTTTTTAACACGCGATTGCATTTTCAATTGTTGAGCAATGAATGGGCTTATAAAAGCCCCGTTTTACTCCAGCAGCAACCAGCTGAGGATCTGCAGGAGAAATCCCACTCAAAATAGGTTCTGTATGCTATGCACTTGTGATAGTTGGGTTGGATAAATAAGAATGTAAGGTGAAAATTTATTTTAATTTTTGTTTTCACTCCTGTTGTCTCCCCCACGTGGGGGTTCATGCTCTCTGATTGGCTCAAAGTCATGTTATTGGCCACTGACGAGCATTGTCATTCTACAAATAGAAAGGGCAGGTTTGTTGCTACTGGGTCGGCACACAGCAGGTACCGCTTTAGTTCTAGCAAGAGAAGGAACGGCCTCCCACTGTGATAAGTACCTATCGGCATTCTATCGGCTGTGAGATTCTCTGTGCGTTTCATTCTTTACAATAATAGGTGACCAGGAAGATGGCCAAGCGGCTATTGGCTCATATCTGGCTTGGCTAGTGTGTTCTATGATGGCTATGGCATGGTTAGGATATGATGTTGCTGCCATATGATAGTGCCATGTGTGTCCCTCTCCCTGGTGCTGTGTGTCTGGGATGTTGTTCCGTGGTATCTGGCTGTGGGTGAGGAGTCTTCCTGATGGAGCCCTGGCTCAGGCCCTGGCCCTGGCGTTGACACAGCCCCACTGAGCAGCCTGTCGTCGTCACGCCACGCACGGATCAGCGGCTGGCGATCTTATTTTAGGTGACACCAGGTGCCGGGTGTTTAGTGCTTGTTACATGATCCAGAGCAAATGTGCAGGGGGTCCATGTGCAACCCTGAGGGATAGAAGGAGAGAGTAGGAATAAAAGTGGGACTGGTCCTGTGACTGGGTCAGCCTTGTCTGTCTGCTGGAGTTAAGGAAAGGTCAGAGATTGGGTTGAGGTGCCAGGAATAGCGGTGTGAGATGCCTGGGTGTCTGCAGGCCATGTGAGCCCCCCAGCGGGGAGGCGTGCCCCGCCCGGCCCACACACCGCCCTCCCAAACTACAGATCAGCAGAACAATAGCTTGTCAAAGAAGGACAGTTTCATCCCCCCTCCTTCCCATCTCTGTCCCTCACATATTTCTCTAGCTCTGTTTTTCTCTCCCTCTCTCTGCCCTCATCTTTAACCCCTCCTTTTTCTTTCTTTCTCTCCTCTGTCTAGCACACACAGATTCTCTCTCCTCTGCGCTCCCTCTCTCTGCCTCTTTCTCTGCCTCTCTCTTTCTCCTCTCTTCCTCTCTATCGTAAACACGATGCTTTCTCGATCTGAGATGCCTGAGGGACAGAGCACAGACAGGAGCTGTCACCATGACAACGACTTCTGTGAGCTGCCTGACACCCAGACTCTATTGGCTGGGGGTTGGTCGTGGGGTGCGGGGGGGTAGGAGAGTGGAGGCAGACGACCCTATTTCTCCTCCAGGGACTCTGCGACCTGCTCATGTTCACATGCAGAATTAGCATAAAGAGAGGGAGAAGGAGGCAGTCTGGGTACTGTGTGTTAAAGGATGTGGGGGTGTGTCCATAAGGGATCTCCCCTAGGTCCTAGTGGCCATGTCTATTCTTGGCCAGACTGAAGACAAGAGGCTTGTGGTGTCATTTTAGAAGCTTTGATATGTTATTTTATATAGGCCTAGTATATGAATCATACATCAGTTTCAATGTACTGTGAGATGGTGCTCTCAAAGTACCTTCTAGCGCATGCAGTTATCTCTGTGTGTGTGTGTGTGCTAGTTTTGTGGAACCCTGGTTGTATGTGCTGCACCTGCCAATTCTGTGGCTAGCTGTGAGTTTGGGCTGAAAGATCTTGCGTTCATTGATGAAGAAAAGATGGAAGCCTTGACTTCTGAAATATTACCATGGTTCTGATGTGACGTGAGGCCAGAAACCAAGGACTGACTCTGGTTCGAAACCAACTTTTGCAGCCCTAAAATGTGTGCATTCCTCCTGAATTAATATCATTGTTTCCATTTCAGTTTATTGCATTTGATCCAGAGAACGTTGGAAGATCCACTTTTCTTAAATTTCATGAACACCTGTTCATGAAAACTTTCTTAATTGATCTTGCAAGATTAAATTCAAAGCACAGAGGCAATGGTTCTGACTGAGATACAGTGGACTGTTGATGTGGCTGAAATCTTTTCAGTGTTTGCATTACCTGCGGAATGGCTGTGAAATTCAGTGCACCGTGTTTATGTGGAGTTTGGCAGGCTGCCGCCTCGGCTCTAAGTGAACATAGCTAATAAAAACTCTGTATGAAAGAGGGAGAAAAGAGAGCAAGAGAGATGAGAGGAGAGTGAGGGGGAGAGCGAAGGAGAGGAGAGTGAGGAGGAGAGCGAAGGAGAGGAGAGTGAGGGGGAGAGCGAAGGAGAGTAGAGTGAGGGACTGGAGGGAGAGGCAACGAGAGGCAGGAGGAGGAGGGAGAGAGTGTGAGATCAGGGCGGTCTGCCTCTCTGTGATCACTGACATATTTAGACTAATAATCGAGAAGGGGGAGCATGTGGCTATGAATATGGTCCCTTGTGTTGATCTGTGTGTGTGTGGGCTCATGTCTTTGCCTGTTTGTTGGTGTGTATCCATACACCCTAGAAGGAGTAAACGTCTCTAGCTGTGCCTGCAAACGCGTTTGACTATCCCTTTCCAGTAAGCAGCAATGTACAGTGTCACAGAGAAAGGGTCAAAGGGCGGTTGCTACCAAATCAAAACCAGAAGTTGAAAAGGAGGCACAGAGAGGGGGTCGCAGCACTGCTACAAGACAGCCTGTGTGGTTGGGGAGGTAAGGCCCAGGGGTCGGATGGGAGAGTGGCTGGCTGGGAGGAGGGGTGCTGTTAGAGGGGGTAAAATACTTAGGAAACCGCTCAGAACAAACCAAACAGGAGTAAACCATAAGCATGTTTCACTCCTATGAATCCCTTCCGCTGAGGAGTCTAATGGGCTTCTTAGCCAGCTACTGGAGCCCCTCTCACAACAAAAAATAATGGGGGGGGGGGATCTCTGACCCCTCACTCACTCACTCTCTCTGTCTCTCTCTCTCTCTCTCTCTGAGAGAGCATGATAGTGGTGTGCTTTATGCAGGGTGAGAAATGTTTCTATTAGGATGTATTTATTTATGGTGAATCTGGTGCAAGTTAGCTCACGAACATGCACACGCATGTTAAGAGGTGCTCTCTGGAAATCTTACCACTGCCCTCTCTCTACTCTCATCTCTTTTCCTCTCACATCCCCTCTCCCTCATTACAATCATATTGGTCGGTAAATATTTACCAGATAGTGCCCAAGTGGCAGTTGGAACCCAGGAAGTGTCAGGGTGCTGGCTGTTTGACGTGTGTGTTTGCCTGCCTGCCTGCCCCACCGCCAGCCCAGTGAACTCTGCTAGTGAACGTGGTTCTGCTGCCAGTCGCTTGTCTCTCCCCTGTGCTCCAAGTGACGCGGGCCAGGGTGGATGGACAGAGACGTGATTTATGGGAGTGCCACTCACAAATAACTCCTGCCTTTTACTCATGTAGTCCTCAGTGACAGCTAATGACAAAGGGATTTTAAATGACCATGTGTGTATGCTTGGTGGTGCAGCGCACAGAACAATTTGTCTTCCCAGAGTTCTGTAATGGCTGCACAGGTAGGCAGGCAGGCGACGTGAGAGAAAGGGAGCGAGAGAGCTGTTCTGTTCCTCAGCTCTCCTATCCTATATTCTTGAAAACTAGCTCCCTCCTTTTTTCCCCCTGCTCTCTTTCATCCCATGTTATCCTTATCAGTTCCATACTACAGCCGTGCCAACCCTCACTCACTCTTACACCTCCTCCCCTTTGTCCACACTCTCCTGCTCTGTCTCTCCCTCTGCCCTCTCGTTCTACACTGTTTACTCCCTCTTTCTCTCTCTTCTATCTTTCCTTTTCTCGCTCTCCTCCCTCATTCTTTCTCTCTGCCACTCGTTCTTTCTTTCTGCCCCAGGCCCCTCAAAGGTCCAGGCAGCTCCACAGACCCTCCATTGTCTTGGGAATGTGGTGGCTGTCTCCCTTTCCATCTCCTTCCACCTCTCATCCTCCCCCCTCTCTCTTGCAGGAGCTTGGGGTGCTGTGCTCTGCTGTGCTCCTGGGTCCTGATGGCCACTAGGTTACTGACTCTGACCTGAGAAACAGCACAGAGACCTGGAGAGGAGTGGAGCGGGAGGTCTGTGTGCGTGGGGCGTACAGGGGGAAACCTTTGTCTCGGTATGCTGAAAAGACAGCTGCTCTTTATTAGGAGGTCCAACATTTGCCTTTTTCTCATCGCCTGTGAATTCCTCGTCTGATTCTTGTTCCCTCTAGCTCCCTTTGTCCTTGAAAAAAAGATATGTTTATAAACCTACTAGTTGATTTTCACTTGGATCATATTCGACAATGGCTTTCTGAAATGTATGTGCATCGTGGGTGAGCGCAAGGAAATTCCTACCTATGCTTTTTTGTGTTTCTTCGAAAATCACTTTGTTAGAGTAGCGGTCGAAGACTCTAAGTGCATCCCTAGTATTATGTACTTACCAAAATGTTTCCAGAAGCTGGTGTCACAGCAACACTGACATGAGATGGTCAACAACAGCCAGTGGTTCCCCAAGTAGTCACACAGTCATCACTAGGTATACCATTAGGTGTATGAGCTGAGGGTTAGTCAACAAAGGACTGGTGCCTCCGTTGGGGAGGGTCAGAGGGGAGATAGGGGCAGTGGTGCTCCTGAGTGAAAGGTTGGCAATCACCCCTTACGCCTTACCCGCCTCTGGATTTGGAGTTGACGCCTGTTCCCCTGAGAATGCCCTTCCAGCCAGCCAGGCCTGTAATACTCCCTATCGAAAATAGGTTGGCTAAGCTGGAACTGGATCAGACTGGGCTGACTTGGACCGTTTTAAAGGTCTCAGCCTTCCACACGCAGCTCAACCCTCATCTATTGCCCACCTAATTCGGAGGTGTATGTGTGTTCAATTGGAGATTTGTTACTTAGTTCTTTATTAGCATTTCTGACAATACTGACAGCATGCAAGTGATACTGTCCCTGAAAGTAGCTCTCAGAAACCACACGGTTGAGAGAACTGCTCCGGCTCTCGTCTCTTCCCTCACCTTTCTCTCCTTCCTCTGTTTGCAAAGCTCATTTGACTATATTACTACATTAGTAGGAGTAATATATGGTAAATATTTCATTGTTGCGATTTTTAGACGTCTCGTTTAGGCTTTTAAGGTTGAACCATATTGCCTTTGGCGTTCTGGAATGTTTGCACCTCTCTCTAACTTCCTTGCTCTTTCTTTCTCTTAATCTTTTCCCCTCTTTCTCCCTGTTAAAGCCTCCCCTCACCTCCCTCCATCCTCCACTTTCGCAACTCTGCAAATCCAGTTGTGCAGGGATAGTGAGAGAGGAAAAAGGCAAAGAAAAAGGGAGAGGGTGGATTTTGGTAACCAGACTGCCAGAAACTCTTCATTTTTAATAAGTCCCAAAGGAGGGCTGGCCCATAAAGTATATTATATTATACAAACCTTCTGGCCAAGTTGGGGTACTGGGATCCCGGTTAGGAACTACGCTGGTCCTTTAAGTGTTGGAGAGAGAGGAAGTCTGTCTGAGGCCTACAAAATGAGCCCTTTGATCAGGCAGCCTGCAGGTAGGAAACGGTGCATCAGAACTGCCGTGATGATTTCTGTAGACATCTCATTGGACATCTCATTGGCAGACAGGGATTATACAGTTCACTCTGGCTACCCTATCTGAGGTCTGTGTGCGTAGTATTCAATGCCAAGGTGCTGGACCTGTTGGATTTGGTGTTTATATTGTTAGTTTTATTGTTTCTAGAGTCCGAATTGCTTCAAACCTCATTCTCAAAATAACCTTTTAGAAAAAACATACACTTACTATTCCAGCCATATACTACCATTGACTGAAGTTAACTCATGAGTGAAAAAGACAAGGAGTGTTTCTCAATATGCAGACTCCCGTGCTCCACACTCTCATGCTCCAAGTGCATTGTCAGAGGACGTTCTCTTGAGTACGTTCTTGTGTGAAGAACACATAAAACATTACTTTAGAGAAACACTCGAACTCCCCCTTCTGTATAACCTAATGCTGCACCTCCCCCTTCACTGAACCTTCTTCCAGCCAGGACAAGTACAACAATAGAGACGAAACAAGATATTCACAAAGAAAACGTTTTATGACATAATTATCAGCTAGCTATATGTGAATCATAATAATCTAGCTAGCCAGCTAGTTAATCAGGCAAGAATGACCTAAAACTAATGTTCTGCGAGGTAGATGTCTATTCTTCATGGGTAGCTAGCTACAGTGGCTTGGGAAAGTATTCACCCCCCTTGACATTTTTCCTATTTTGTGCCTTACACCCTGGAATTAAAATGTATTTTTGGGGAGTTTGGATCATCTGATTTACACAACATGCCTACCACTTTGGAGATCCAAAATATATTTTATTGTGAAGCAAACAAGAAGTAACACAAAAAAACGGAACTTCAGCGTGCATAACCATTCCCCCCCCCCAACATCCATCATTCCTTCAATTCTGACCAGGTTCCCAGTCACTGCCGATGAAAAACATCTCCACAGCATGATGCTGTCACCACCATGCTTCACTGTGGGGATGGTGTTCATGGGGTGATGAGAGGTGTTGCGTTTGTGCCAGACATAGCGTTTTCCTCAATGGCCAAAAAGCTCCATTTTAGTCTCATCTGACCAGAGTACCTTCTTCCATATGTTTGGGGAGTCTCCCAAATTGCCTTTTGGCGAACACCAAACGCATTTAATTATTTTTTTCTTTAATCAATGGCTTTTTTTCCTGGCCACTCTTCCGTAAAGCCCAGCTCTGTGGCGTATACTGCATAAAGTGGTCCTATGGACAGATACTCCAATCTCCGCTGTGGAGCTTTGCAGCTCCTTAACCTGTCTAGGATCAGCGTGGCGCTAGCGGCACACCCCCCCCCCCCCCCCACTGAAAAACCAGTGCCGCGAAATTCAAAAAAAATATTTTTTTTAAATATTTAACTTTCACACATTAAAGTCCAATACAGCTAATGAAAGACACAGATCTTGTGAATCCAGTCAACATGTCCGATTTTTAAAATGTTTTACAGGGAAGACACAATATGTAAAGATGTACATCTATTACCTAAAAACACATTAGCATAATCCACCATCTTTTATTTGTCCACCAACACCAGTAGCCATCACCAATTCGGCTAAACTAAGATATTTATAGCCCCTAACCAACAAAAAAACTCATTAGATGACAGTCTGATAACATATTTATGGTATGGGATAGGTTTTGTTAGAAAAAAGTGCATATTTCAGGTAGATGGCATAGGTTACAATTGCACCCACCGTCACAAATGGAATAGAAAAACTACTTAGAGCAACGTGTTTACCTACTTACTAATCATCAAACATTTCGTAAAAATACACAGCATACACGAATCGAAAGACACAGATCCTGTGAATACAGACAATATTTCAGATTTTCTAAGTGTCTTACAGCGAAAACACAATAAATCGTTATATTAGCATAGCACATACCACATAGCAGCCCAGCATTGATTCTAGCCAAAGTGAGCGATAAAAGTCAACATCGCCAAAAGATATTAATTTTTTCACTAACCTTCTCAGAATTCTTCCGATGACACTCCTGTAACATCACATTACAACATGCATATACAGTTTGATCGAAAATGTTTATATTTAGCCACCAAAATCATGGTTAGACAATGTGAAATGTAGCTCAGTTGGTCAGAAAATTTCCTTGCGCCACTTAGACAGTGATCTACTCTTATACATACTCATAAACGTGACTAAAAAATATAGGGTGGACAGGGATTGATAGACAATTTAATTCTTAATACAATTGCGTTATTACATTTTTTAATTTATCCTTACTTTTCAATACAGTTTGCGCCAAGCGAAGCTACGTCAAAAAACATGGCGTCCTAAGCCACTAAAATGTTTCGACAGAAACACGATTTATCATAATAAAAATGTCCTACCTTGAGCTGTTCTTCCATCAGTATCTTGGGCAAAGGATCCTTTCTTGGGAGGAATCGTCTTTTGGTGGAAAGCTGTCCTCTTGCCATGTGGAAATGCCAACTGCGTTCGGGATGAACTGAAAGCGTGCCCACCTATTCACAGCGTTAAAGAAATAAATGTCCCAAAATCGCACTAAACGGATATAAATTGCTATAAAACGCTTTAACCTGTCTAGGATCAGCGTGGCGCTAGCGGCACACCCCCCCCCCCCCCCCCACTGAAAAACCAGTGCCGCGAAATTCAAAAAAAATATTTTTTTTAAATATTTAACTTTCACACATTAAAGTCCAATACAGCTAATGAAAGACACAGATCTTATGAATCCAGTCAACATTTCCGATTTTTAAAATGTTTTACAGGGAAGACACAATATGTAAAGATGTACATCTATTACCTAAAAACACATTAGCATAATCCACCATCTTTTATTTGTCCACCAACACCAGTAGCCATCACCAATTCGGCTAAACTAAGATATTTATAGCCCCTAACCAACAAAAAAACTCATTAGATGACAGTCTGATAACATATTTATGGTATGGGATAGGTTTTGTTAGAAAAAAGTGCATATTTCAGGTATATGGCATAGTTTACAATTGCACCCACCATCACAAATGGACTAGAATAATTACAATGAGCAACGTGTTTACCTAACTACTAATCATCAAACATTTCGTAAAAATACACAGCATACACGAATCGAAAGACACAGATCCTGTGAATACAGACAATATTTCAGATTTTCTAAGTGTCTTACAGCGAAAACACAATAAATCGTTATATTAGCTTAGCACATAGCAATTAGCAGCCCAGCATTGATTCTAGCCAAAGTGAGCGATAAAAGTCAACATCGCCAAAAGATATTAATTTTTTCACTAACCTTCTCAGAATTCTTCCGATGACACTCCTGTAACATCACATTACAACATGCATATACAGTTTGATCGAAAATGTTTATATTTAGCCACCAAAATCATGGTTAGACAATGTGAAATGTAGCTCAGCTGGTCAGAAAATGTCCTTGCGCCACTTAGACAGTGATCTACTCTTATACATAAATACTCATAAACGTGACTAAAAAATATAGGGTGGACAGGGATTGATAGACAATTTAATTCTTAATACAATTGCGTTATTACATTTTTTAATTTATCCTTACTTTTCAATACAGTTTGCGCCAAGCGAAGCTACGTCAAAAAACATGGCGTCCTAAGCCACTAAAATGTTTCGACAGAAACACGATTTATCATAATAAAAATGTCCTACCTTGAGCTGTTCTTCCATCAGTATCTTGGGCAAAGGATCCTTTCTTGGGAGAAATCGTCTTTTGGTGGAAAGCTGTCCTCTTGCCATGTGGAAATGTCAACTACGTTCGGGATGAACTGAAAAGCGTGCCCAACTTTTCACATCGTTGCAAAAATAAATGTCCCAAAATCGCACTAAACGGATATAAATTGCTATAAAACGCTTTAAATTAACTACTTTATGATGTTTGTAACTCGTATAACGAGTGAAAAGATGACCGGAGAAATATAACAGGCTAAACTAACGCTTGGAACAGGAGAGGGTCGGTGTCTTCCACGCGCGTTACGCAGCTCCCAAAGAATGACTAGCTTCAGAGTTTTTTCATTTGTAGGGCCTGTGAACGCGCAATCGAGCCCGTTGGAATCGTCATCACGTAAAGGCATCCAGGGGAAGACGTAAGAAGTGTCCGTATAGTCATAGCAACGACAGTGCCCTTTTAACTGACTTCAGAAAAGTGGCCAACATTTCTCAAATCTGACTCCATGTCAGGGAAATTGCTGTAGAATGGGCTCTGTTCCACTTAGAGACAAAATTTCAACTCCTATAGAAACTATAGACTGTTTTCTATCCAATAATAATAATAATATGCATATTGTACGATCAAGGATTTTGTGGGAAGCCGTTTAAAAAATTAGCCACATTAGCATAAATAGTCTAAACAGCGCCCCCATCCCCAACAGGTTAAATTAACTACCTTATGATGTTTTTAACTCCTATAACGAGTGAAAAGATGACCGGAGAAATATAACAGGCTAAACTAACGCTTGGAACAGGAGAGGGTCGGTGTCCTCCACGCGCGTGACGCACCAACAAAAGACTTGCTAGCTACAGGGTTTTTTGATTTATAGGGCCTGTGAACGCGCAATCGACCCCATTGGAATCGTCATCACGTAAAGGCATCCAGGGGAAGACGTAAGAAGTGTCCGTACAGTCATAGCAATGACAGTGCCCTTTTAACTGACTTCAGAACAGTGGCCAACATTTCTGAAATCTGAATCCATGTCAGGGAAATTGCTGTAGAATGGGCTCTGTTCCACTTAGAGACAAAATTTCAACTCCTATAGAAACTATAGACTGTTTTCTATCCAATAATAATAATAATATGCATATTGTACGATCAAGGATTTTGTGGGAAGCCGTTTCAAAAATTACCCAATTAGCATAAATAGTCTAAACAGCGCCCCCATCCCCAATAGGTTAAGGGTTATCTTTGGACTCTTTGTTGCCTCTCTGATTAATGCCCTCCTTGCCTGGTTTGTGAGTTTTGGTGGGCGGCCCTCTCTTGGCAGGTTTGTTGTGGTGCCATATTCTTTGCATTTTTTAAATAATGGATTTAATGGTGCTCCGTGGGATGTTCAAAGTTTCAAATATTTTTTTATAACCCAACCCTGATCTGTACTTCTCTACAACTTTGTCCGTGACCTGTTTGGAGAGCTCCTTGGTCTTCATAGTGCCGCTTGCTTGGTGGTGCCCCTTGCTTAGTGGTGCTGCAGACTCTGGGGCCTTTCAGAACAGGTGTATATACAGTTGAAGTCGGAAGTTTACATACACCTTAGCCAAATACATTTAAACTCAGTTTTTCACAATTTCTGACATTTATTCCTAGTAAAAATTCCCTGTCTTACGTCAGTTAGGATCACCACTTTATTTTAAGAATGTGAAATGTCAGAATAATAGTAGAGAGAATGATTTATTTAAGCTTTTATTTCTTTCATCACATTCCCAGTGGGTCAGAAGTTTACATACACTCAATTAGTATTTGGTAGCATTGCCTTTAAATAGTTTAACTTGAGTCAAACATTTCGGGTAGCCTTCCACAAGTTTCCCACAATAAGTTGTGTGAATTTTGTCCCATTCCTCCTGACAGAGCTGGTGTAACTGAGTCAGGTTTGTAGGCCTCCTTACTCGAACACGCTTTTTCAGTTTTACCCACAAAGTTTCTATAGGAATGAGGTCAGGGCTTTGTGATGGCCACTCCAATACCTTGACTTTGTTGTCCTTAAGCCATTTTGCCACAACTTTGGAAGTATGCTTGGGGTCATTGTCCATTTGGAAGACCCATTTGTGACCAAGCTTTAACTTCCTTACTGATGTCTTGAGATGTTGCTTCAATATATCCACATAATTTCCCTGCCTCATGATGCCATCTATTTTGTGAAGTGCAGTCCCTCCTGCAGCAAGGAACCCAAACAACATGATGCTGCCACCCCCGTGCTTCACGTTTGGGATGGTGTTCTTCAGCTTACAAGCCACCCCCTTTTTCCTCCAAACATAACGATGGTCATTGTGGCCAAACAGTTCTATTTTTGTTTCATCAGACCAGAGGACATCTCTCCAAAAAGTACAATCTTTGTCCCCATGTGCAGTTGCAAACCGTAGTCTGGCTTTTTTGTGGCTGTTTTGGAGCAGTGGCTTCTTCCTTGCTGTGCAGCCTTTAAGGTTATATTGATATAGGACTCATTTTACTGTGGATATAGATACTTTTGCACCTGTTTCCTCCAACATCTTTACAAGGTCCATTGCTGTTGTTCTGGGATTGATTTGCACTTTTCTCACCAAAGTACATTCATCTCTAGGAGACAGAACACGTCTCCTTCCTGAGCGGTATGACGGCTGCGTGGTCCCATAGTGTTTATACTTGCGGACTATTGTTTGTACAGATGAACGTGGTACCTTCAGGCATTTGGAAATTGCTCCCAAGGATGAACCAGACTTGTGGAGGTCTAAAAAATATTTTCTGTAGTCTTGGCTGATTTCTTTTGATTTTCCCATGATGTCAAGCGGTGGCACCGAGTTTGAAGGTAGGCCTTGAAATACATCCACAGGTACACCTCCAATTGACTCAAATTATGTCAATTTGCCTATCAGAAGCCTCTAAAGCCATGACATAATTTTCTGGAATTTTCCAAGCTGTTTAAAGGCACAGTCAGTGTATGTAAACTTCTGACCTACTAGAATTGTGATACAGTGAATTATAAGTGAAATAATCTGTCTGTAAACAATTGTTGGAAGAATTACTTGTGTCGTGCACAAAGTAGATGTCCTAACCGACTTGCCAAAACTATAGTTTGTTAACAAGAAAATTGTGGAGTGGTTGAAAAATGAGTTTTAATGACTCCAACCTAAGCGTATGTAAACTTCCGACTTCAGCTGTATACTGAGATCATGTGACAGATCATGTGACACTTAGATAGCACACAGGTGGACTTTATTTAACTAATTATGTGACTTCTGAAGGTAATTGGTTGCACCAGATCTTATTTAGGGGCTTCATAGCAAAGGGGGTGAATACATATGCACACACCACTTTTCAGTTTTGCATTATTCTTTTTTTTAAACAATTTATTTTTTCATTTCACTTCATCAATTTGGACTATTTTGTGTATGTCCATTACATAAAATCCAAATAAAAATGTATTTCAATTACAGGTTGTAACGCAACAAAATAGAAAAAAATGCTAAGGGGGTGAATACAGTGCAAGGCACTGTAGATGGCCATGAAGAATTGTTATCTGGCTAACGAACAGTAGTAGCTAGCCGTTTAGCCCTATTGACGTACTATGGGCTTGCGATCTATGCACACCACAGTGGGTATTGTAGGCAGGTGAACATGCCAAAATTAACATGGCATGTATTTATGAACGTGTCAATATTAAATATTATATTCAGGCAACATATGAGATGTGAATAGGCAACATTCATTCCGAAGTCGGAGTATATTTTCTCTCGCTTCAGCTCAAATAATGTCCGGCATTGCTTTCAAGAAACGTTGTGTCATTTTTAACGCAGTTGCGTAATATTTCTCTGCATACTTTCCGTTGAAGCTTGCATCGATGTACATATTTTGAAACATGCAAACACAGTACGCATTTGAGAAGTGCCCTCTATGCTCCATATCGCATATTTTGATTTTTACTCTCCCGTGCTCGGAGCACGGTAGAGTGCATTTGGAGAAATCTCCAGGATCTGTCTGTCTGTCTGACTCAGTCAATACATTATATATGGTCCCCGGCAGAGCAGAGCAGCGGTGACACCTACAGTATGTGAAAGCAGTTGTAAAGGATTTGGAGAGGCGGAGATCAACATCACACTCTGTGCAACTGTATATTACACATACAGTGGAGTCCTCTAGCGCCAGCCGCCCTATTCCTTAATTAGCCGTGTGTGTGGCCAGTGGCAGTCAGGAGAGGTGCCTTGTCCTTGTTTAGACTGGAGCTGCATTTTTGGGAAGGGCCCATAAGTAAGCATTTCACTAGTCTACATCTGTTGTTCACGAAGCATGTGACAAATAAAAATGGATTTGATTTCATTTAAATCGTTTAAGCTCCATCATGGCACCTTTCTCTAGTGGCTGACACTGACCTAATGAGGGAGGGAAAGGTCACAGGCAGATGAGGGGTGCTCACCGTTCACACTACGAGGGGTGGGGGTGTGTGTGTGTGCAGAGCTCTAAAGTGTGAACATTTTGGTTGCATATGCGCCTAAATATTTTTTTAGCTAGCCTTGTTGTTAGCTAGCTAGCAACCTGGTAACTTTACTGGTAGGCTATATTGAACATTTGGGGACACAGAAAGAAAGGAAAATGGATAGCTTTTTCAGTAGATCAATGATCATAGCAATAAATGAATCACTGATCTCTTGCATGTCCTCACTCAGTGTTCTTAAAGAGACAGTGTACAATTTTCTATCTAATGTATCTCAATAGGAAAATAGTGATTTTACGTTTTTATGTAGAAACCTAATATTTAACAAATGACTTTTTAATTTCAATAACAGATGTTTATATAATTGTGGTTTTTTTTAAATTATAAACAAATGTATTTACGGTGTTACCTTTTAGTATCTAGGGCACAACATGTGCTTCAGAAGTAGCTAGAATACATAAAGGGCCAATATAGGGTATATCCCAATTGATTTAAAACGTTATTTTCTGGTGCTCCTAAATGTATTGTTTTGTAGCTGTGTGAATGTGGGCAGGGTTCAGTGTCCTCTAATCTCAGTAGTTAAAGAGCAGGGCCAGTGGGGGGGACTAGTGGAAGGGGGTCAGTGAAATTAACAGAAGGGTATCCTCACCACTGGTCATTAACATCTGAAGCGGCCAATAAAGGCCTCCACAGCCCTGTGCGTCCGGACTGATGTTGCATCGCGCTCACGTGATTTTGTGTCAGATTTACTTAGTTGTAATTTAACCCCAACAGACAGACAGACAGGCTCAGGTAAGTAGCTGCTCCTTGCTCTCTAAACGCCAATGCAGGGAGAATGGAGAGAGGTGTGTTTGTTGTTTTTACACCTGTAATGTGGGCACACACACATCCCCAGAGAGTCTGTCACACGTTAACCCTATCAAGAACACACACACACACACTACCACCTCATGTATAACTAACTGCTAGTTAGGCTCTTCTACTACTGCGCATACATTAGCCAGACACTGACAGATGCATGCTGACACACTGATGGTTATTGTATATGTTGGTCTGCTCTCAGCACAAGTGTCAGCCAGGTATTACATCTGCATCCGTGTGCCTGTGATGGGGAGATTGCTAAGCAGCAGGAGCCAAAGCAGGGGGTCTGGGGCAAGACGAGTGTTGAGTAGAGATAGTCCCCCAGCCAAGAGGCCTCCTCCTGGGCTGACATCTCACAGGGCTGTCAGAGGTTCCAGGGGCCCTGATGTGGGTTGCTGCCGAGGCAGAGGTGTGTGTGGTTGGGAGGGGTCTGGGGATTGGCTTGGTCAGGGTGGTAGATCAGGACGGCAAGGGGGCTCCTTCTTCCCTCCTTGGCAGATTTGTTTACTGATAATTAATTTACCTGATTGACACAACAGCTGCCGGAGCAGTGGGAGGAAAGCAAGCGGTGTGCCGAGCCGGCCTCCTCTCTCCACTTGTCATGGAGTGCTTTCCCATGTAGCCATGTTTGGAGTCAGGTTCCTGCGCCACGCTGCTCTCTCTCCAATTGATTAAAAGGCACATCTGTAAGCCAGCAGCCCTGATTATGCATTCCAGCCTCTCCAGCGAATCTTTATAGAGCTGACTTCAGTGACATAGTTATTGGAGCAGTTCAAGCTGGGTCTGAGGAGAGGAGGAGAGTGGGAGGAGAGGGAGGGGTGGTGATGACAGGCAGCAGTCGCGTGGCCATGAATGCAGTGGTTTGTCATGGAGATCGACTGAGGCTTTCCAGCCCCAGTCCCAATCCCAGGCAGATGCATGGCCAAGCAGTCTGTCTGCCAGTTCCACTCTGATCTACTGACTACTACAGTCCCGCCACTGGTTGAGTGTATGACTATGTACATATGATACACACACACGCACGCACGCACGCACGCACGCACGCACGCAGCACCCTCTTTCCGAAATTAATTGATTCCAACCTGTCTGGAGCCTCTCCCACCTGCTCATCAGCTCCAGATGTATTTCTTTCTGAATCCTCCCATCCCCCGTAAACCTCAGCAACCAGGACTACTTCGTCTTACCATGAATTAACTCCAGTCTGCTGTCCATATCCAACTCTGATATTCATATTGTTCCAGTAGCAGAAATAGAAAAGCCATAGCATTGGTGGATATTGTAGGCTTAGCAGAGTGGCTAAATCCACTCCTGGATATGTGCAGAGCAGTGTGTGTGTGTCTGTAGGTGTCTGGCGGTCTGTGTCTGTGTGTGTTGTGGCCAGCCAGCAGGTGATCAGTGTTGCCCTGCTTGTCTCGGAGCAGATAAGACTGGATCCATTACCCCCCTGGAACCGATGTCCAGATCAATGGGGCAGATTGCAGCGCTCACTCAGTGTCTCATGTCCAGCTAGGCAGCAATTGATACTGATAATTAAAAAAGCAGTAGCTAATTACTTCAGAGTGCTCACAGAACAATCCATGGGTTTGGGTTGGTTGTGTGTTCTTTCTTAGGAGATATACAGACCCACTGGAAGAAAACATCATAAACTTTATTATTGATGGCTAGGAGGGAGGGATGGGAGCGTAAGCAGGGCACAGTGCTGCTGCTGCATAAATACAGGAGAGAGAAGGAGCAGAGACAATGGTGTGTAAAGGGTTCAATACTGTGGGGATTTTGTGTATCCGCTTGTGTGTTTGAGAGAGGGGGAGATTGAGAGAGGGGGAGATAGAGGTGGCTAACAGACCAGCTATCAAAAGCCACAGGCTCCTTTAAACTACATCGCGCTCTCTCTCGCTCTCTGTCTCTCGCTCTCTCTCTCTCTCGCTCTCTGTCTCTCGCTCTCTGTCTCTCGCTCTCTGTCTTTCGCTCTCTCTTGCTCCCTGGCCAGGCTGATGATTGACGGCCTGAGGGTTTTAATGGGCACTGGAGAGCGAGAGCTGAGGTTGGTGTTGTCATGGCAACAAGGAGAACGGGCCTTTTGCTGCTTTACCTGGGAGTGCAGTGAAACATCGCTGGCTGGCTGGCTGACTGGCTGTGTGCTCCACAAACATGTACCCCTCATCTCCTCCTCACCCCCTCCCCTCTTCCTCTCTCCTCCTCCCTACCCTGAGCAGTCCATGTCAGCTTCTACTGACCAACTGGCCGCCTGCGGTCAGCACAGCTACCCAGAATACCTCTGATCACACTGCAGATTATGCAGATGAGCCCGCCTGTAATTCTCTCTGCTCAGACAGACTCACCACTGTCTGTCTCTGTGTGTGTGAATATCCTCTGTCCACAGTATCCTCAACTGACTGGACATACAACTGCCAGTAGTTTATTTGGGGTCACCAGTGAAAATTCTTTATTCCTATGTGCCGCCATTATACCTGTTTTTGTTTAGTCCATCTCTCCATTGGTTTTCCACTGTCTCAGCCCTCGCTCAGTCGTACATGTTTAACATGCTGAGGGCTGCTGTGTGTGTTTCTGATGGCTTTCTAGCATTAGCATGATGGTAGTAGTGTGGCCTTGGGTTCCATTTCCAATCAGCCAACATGGCAGCTCCACTGTACTGGACAAACAGCTGCCATTGACTAAATACTGTACATGCTGACAAACCCAGTGAACCACCTCTCATCACTCACACCCTCTCCTCTGCCCTCTCTCCATTCATTCTGTTCACCCCCTCACTCTCCTCTCTCTCCTCTCCCACTCTTCTTTTCTCTCCCATCTTCACATCCCTCCCTTAGTCACTCTCTTTCGTCTCCCCCTCTCCTCTCTTTTATCCCCTCTCCCCCTCTCCATGACCAAGCATTCACACTGCTGCCTCCCATACATAGTATGCACTAGAAGTCGTTGAGCGGTAACTAAATGGTCAGCAGTTGGTCCTCGCCCAGATAGGGCAAGTTTGAAGCTATATTTATAGACATTTATAATCCACCACTTATGCATTCACTATATTTTCTTTGTCTACTGAATAAAGCAGTAACTACATAGCCTCTGTTCCCTGGCAACTGATTCAACTATATGTAATGAAAATACCTTCTCACTACCATTATCTTACAATCACATCAAGCTTTTTTTATCCGCTTAGTGAGTGAGTGTGTTGCACACACACACGGCCTGCCCTGTGGCCCCAGGGCCCGTTAGTGAGTGTCTGGGCCAAGCGGGTCAGGGATGGAGGGGCTGTTTGCACTGGGATGGCTGGGGGGGTTCTGGTTACATGGGGTGAGAGGGGAGGAGAGGGCTCTGGGCAGCTGTGTAATCCCCTTCACTGGGTGCTGCCTGGTGAATAGACAGCCTGAGAAACACACAACAGACTCAGCCACTGCCTTACATACCTTGGGGGAGGGGCCTTACATACCTTGGGGGAGGGGGCTCCAACCCCCATTTAACTGCTTAGGAGAGATTTCACCACAGCTAGCTAGCCACACACACACAAAAACACACACAACATATATTCCATTTATTTTGTATTTCTACTCAGCATAAATGTTTACAAATTCATAAAGAGAGACAGATGCTTGTCTTTTTAATATGGTCTGAATGCAGCGAAGAAGAAGCAATCTCAGCCAGACGTTCAGGTTACAAATAATGTTACGCCTTCCTCTCCACTGATTCCTTCTGTCTGTCTGAAAACGCCAAAACCACCCAAAACAAGCCACGTCTTTCCTCATGTTGAATAAAACCCTGAGCAGTGGAGACTAGGCTACATCAGACTATTGTTGTGAAGGGACAGATTTATTTAAATGCCTTTGTGTGTAGTATAATGTATAAGATATGTGTTGTAGTGAGTAGTGAGTGTGAATGACTTGTGTGTGTGTGTTTGTTTCAGAGTACTAAGTGTGTGTGTGTTTACTTTGTGTTTTGCAGAGTGCAGCTGCTGCCCCTAGTCCGGTGATGGGTAACATGCCCCCCAACGATGGCATGCCTGGTGGACCCATGCCCCCGGGCTTCTTTCAAGTAAGATCTCTCGCTCGCTTGCAGTAGACTAGGTCTGGCTGGCCAGGGACAGGGAGGTTGGGATGGGAGGGAGGTTTTTCTCTGGGTTGTGTTACTCTGCTAATTCCTCCTGTCATCACTGCTGTCTGATGGCTGTCTGGGAAGCTAGGGAGGTCACCTGATGATGGGGGCGCGCCCCCATCAATCTCACTACACACACGCCGTCGTTTAAACATACTGTATCCTGAAAATATACTCTTGTTGATCAAATGTCATGAAGCTACTGCAAATATGGTTTCCAGTTTTGTCCAGTGTGTGGGTTTTTGTCCAGTGTGTGTTTTTGGGGGGCTGACTGTTGTACTGTCTTCTTAGCCATGAGCGTGTGTGACAGAGAGAGGGGAGAGAGGGAGAGAGAGAAGAGGCAGAGAGGGACTGAAAGATGGAGAGAGAGAAGAGACAGATATGAGGGAATGACTGAGAAAGAGAGGGACTGGGAGAGAGAGGAGAGATGGGGCAGAGAGGGAGGAAGAGGCAGAGACGGATAAGTAGAGGGAGGGAGGGAGAGAAGGGAAGTCTTACTCTACTGTTCTCCACTGCAGCAATTGCCTCCCTGCTCAGCGTCCAGTCAGGCAAAAGAGAGCGGGGGGGGGGGAAGGAGTGTGAAACAAAAGCCCCCCCACACACACACACACACACACACACACACACACACACACACACACACACACACACACACACACACACACACACACACACACACACACACAAGCACGCTAGATCAGTGTGTAGTAGTATGGTATGGAGCAAAGATGACACCAGTTATTCCCTTGGCATCGTTTTACAATGGTGTACTGTAGACACACACACAGAGCTCTCT